>NC_143258.1:65016913-65232913 GCF_984573655.1 Nuphar pumila
TCCCGACCAGTTATAGAAACTGGATTTGAAAATCCCGACCAGTTATAGAAACAAGATTTGAAAATCCTGATCAGTTATAACACTAGATTTGAAAATCCCGACCAATTATAAAACTGGATTTGAAAATCCCCACTAGTTATAGAAACTGGATTTGAAAATCTCGACCAGTTATAAAAATTGGATTTGAAAATGCCGACCAGTTATAGAAATTGGATTTGAAAATCCCAACCAGTTATGACACTAGATTTGGAAATCCTGACCAATTATAGAAACTGGATTTGAAAATCCCGACTAGTTATAGAAACTCGATTTGAAAATCCCGACCTGTTGTAAAAACTGAATTTTGAAAATCCCGACCAGTTACAAAAACTGGATTTGAAAATCCCGACCAATTCTAGAAACTGGATTTGAAAATCCTGATCAGTTATAACACTAGATTTGAAAATCCCGACCAATTATAAAACTGGATTTTAAAATCCCGACCAGTTATAGAAACTGGATTTGAAAATCCCGACCAGTTATAAAACAGGATTTGAAAATCCCGACCAGTTATAAAACTGGATTTAAAAATCCCGACCAGTTGTAGAAACTGAATTTGAAAATCCCGACCAGTTATAAAATTGGATTTGAAAATCCCGGCCAGTTATAGAAACTGGATTTTAAAATTCTGACCAGTTATAAAACTGGATTTGAAAATCCCAACCAGTTATAGAAACTGGATTTCAAAATCCCGACCAGTTATAGAAAGTGGATTTGAAAATCCCGACCAGTTAAAAAAACTGGATTTAAAAATCCCGACCAGTTATAGAAACTGGATTTGAAATTCCCGACCAGTTATAGAAAATGGATTTTAAAATCCTGACCAGTTATAGAAACTGCATTTGAAAATCCTGACCAGTTATAGAAACTGGATTTGAAAATCCCGACCAGTTATAAAAACTATATTTGAAAATCCCGACCATTTATAGAAACTAGATTTGAAAATCCGGACCAGTTATAGAAACTGGATTTGAAAATCCATACCAGTTATAGAACTGGATTTAAAAATCCCAACCAGTTATAGAAACTGGATTTGAAAATCCTGACCAGTTATAGAAACTGGATTTGAAAATCCCGACCAGTTATAGAAACTCCATTTGAAAATCCTGACCAGTTATAAAACTAGATTTGAAAATCCCGACCAGTTATAGAAATTGGATTTGAAAATCCCGACCAGTTATGACACTAGATTTAGAAATCCCGACCAGTTATAGAAACTGAATTTGAAAATCCCGACCAGTTATAGAAACTGGATTTAAAAATCCTAACCAGTTATAGAAACTGGATTTGAAAATCCCTACGAGTTGTAAAAACTGAATTTTGAAAATCTCGACCTGTTACAAAAACTGGATTTGAAAATCCCGACCAGTTATAAAAACTAGATTTGAAAATCCCGACCAGTTATAGAAACTGGATTTGAAAATCCCGACCAGTTATAGAAACTGGATTTGAAAATCCCGACCAGTTATAGAAACAAGATTTGAAAATCCCGACCAGTTATAAAACTGGATTTGAAAATCCCGACTAGTTATAGAAACTGGATTTGAAAATCTCGACCAGTTATAAAAATTGGATTTGAAAATGCCGACCAGTTATAGAAATTGGATTTGAAAATCCCGACCAGTTATGACACTAGATTTGGAAATCCTGACCAATTATAGAAACTGGATTTGAAAATCCTGACCAGTTATAGAAACTCGATTTGAAAATCCCGACCTGTTGTAAAAACTGAATTTTGAAAATCCCAACCAGTTACAAAAACTGGATTTGAAAATCCCGACCAGTTATAGAAACTGGATTTGAAAATCCTGATCAGTTATAACACTAGATTTGAAAATCCCGACCAATTATAAAACTGGATTTGAAAATCCCGACCAGTTATAGAAACTGGATTTGAAAATCCCGACCAGTTATAAAACAGGATTTGAAAATCCCGACCAGTTATAAAACTGGATTTAAAAATCCCGACCAGTTATAGAAACTGAATTTGAAAATCCCGACCAGTTATAAAATTGGATTTGAAAATCCCGACCAGTTATAGAAACTGGATTTTAAAATTCTGACCAGTTATAAAACTGGATTTGAAAATCCCAACCAGTTATAGAAACTGGATTTCAAAATCCCGACCAGTTATAGAAACTGGATTTGAAAATCCCGACCAGTTAAAAAAACTGGATTTAAAAATCCCGACCAGTTATAGAAACTGATTTGAAAATCCCGACCAGTTATAGAAAATGGATTTGAAAATCCTGACCAGTTATAGAAACTGCATTTGAAAATCCTGACCAGTTATAGAAACTGGATTTGAAAATCCCGACCAGTTATAAAAACTATATTTGAAAATCCCGACCATTTATAGAAACTAGATTTGAAAATTCGGACCAGTTATAGAAACTGGATTTGAAAATCCCGACCAGTTATAGAAACAGGATTTGAAAATCCCGACCAGTTATAAAACTGGATTTAAAAATCCCGACCAGTTATAGAAACTGAATTTGAAAATCCCGACCAGTTATAAAATTGGATTTGAAAATCCCGGCCAGTTATAGAAACTGGATTTTAAAATTCTGACCAGTTATAAAACTGGATTTGAAAATCCCAACCAGTTATAGAAACTGGATTTCAAAATCCCGACCAGTTATAGAAACTGAATTTGAAAATCCCGACCAGTTAAAAAAACTGGATTTAAAAATCCCGACCAATTATAGAAACTGGATTTGAAAATCCCGACCAGTTATAGAAAATGGATTTTAAAATCCTGACCAGTTATAGAAACTGCATTTGAAAATCCTGACCAGTTATAGAAACTGGATTTGAAAATCCCGACCAGTTATAAAAACTATATTTGAAAATCCCGACCATTTATAGAAACTCGATTTGAAAATTCGGACCAGTTATAGAAACTGGATTTGAAAATCCCGACCAGTTATAGAAACTAGATTTGAAAATCCTGACTAATTATAAAACTGGATTTGAAAACCCCAACCAGTTTTAGAAACTGGATTTGAAAATCCCGACCAGTTATAAAAACTGGATTTGAAAATCCCGAACTGTTATAGAAACTGGATTTGAAAATCCCGACCAGTTATAGAAACTCGATTTGAAAATCCCGACCAGTTATAACTCTGAATTTGAAAATCCCGACCAGTTATAAAAACTGGATTTGAAAATCCCGACCAGTTATAGAAACTGGATTTGAAAATCCTAACCAGTTATAGAAACTGAATTTGAAAATCCCGACCAGTTATAAAAACTAGATTTGAAAATCCCGACTAGTTATAAAACTGGATTTGAAAATCCCGACGAGTTATAGAAACTGAATTTGAAAATCCTGATCAGTTATAACACTGGATTTGAAAATCCCGACCAATTATAAAACTAGATTTGAAAATCCCGACCAGTTATAGAAATTGGATTTGAAAATCCGGACCAGTTATAACACTGAATTTGAAAATCCCGACCGGTTATAAAAACTGGATTTGAAAATCCCGACCAGTTATAGAAACTTGATTTGAAAATCCTAACCTGTTATAGAAACTGGATTTGAAAATCCCGACCAGTTATAAAAACTGTATTTGAAAATCTCGACCAGTTATAAAACTGGATTTGAAAATCTCGACCAGTTATAGAAACTGGATTTGAAAATCCCGACCAGTTATAAAATCTGGAATTGAAAATCCCGACCAGTTATAGAAACTGGATTTCAAAATCCCGACCAGTTATAACACTGAATTTGAAAATCCCGACCGGTTATAAAAACTGGATTTGAAAATCCCGACCAGTTATAAAAACTTCATTTAAAAATCCTGATCAGTTATAGAAACGGTATTTGAAAATCCCGACCAGTTATAAAAACTGGATTTGAAAATCCCGACCAGTTATAAAACTGGATTCGAAAATCCCGACCAGTTATAGAAACTGGAATTGAAAATCCTGATCAGTTATAACACTGGATTTGAAAATCCCGACCAATTATAAAATTAGATTTGAAAATCCGGACCTGTTATAGAAACTGGATTTGAAAATCCTGACCAGTTATAAATCTGAATTTGAAAATCCCAACCAGTTATAAAACTACATTTAAAAATCCCGACCTGTTATAGAAACTGCATTTGAAAAATCCCGACCAGTTATAAAAACTAGATTTGAAAATCCCAACCAGTTATAGAAACTGGATTTGAAAATCCTGACCAGTTATAGAAACTGGATTTGAAAATCCCGACCAGTTATAGAAAATGCATTTGAAAATCCCGACTAGTTATAAAAACTGGATTTGAAAATCCCAACCAGTTATAAAACTAGATTTAAAAATTCCGACCAGTTATAGAAACTGCATTTGAGAATCCTGACCAGTTATAAAACTGGATTTGAAAATCCAGACCAGTTATAGAAATTGGATTTGAAAATCCCGACCAGTTATGACACTAGATTTGGAAATCTCGACCAGTTATAGAAACTGGATTGAAAAATCCTGACCAGTTATAAAACTGGATTTGAAAATCCCGACCAGTTATAGAAACTAGATTTGAAAATCCCGACTAGTTATAAAAACTGGATTTAAAAATCCCGACTAGTTATAAAACTGGATTTAAAAATCCCGACGAGTTATAGAAACTGAATTTGAAAATCCCGATCAGTTATAACACTGGATTTGAAAATCCCGACCAATTATAAAACTAGATTTGAAAATCCCGACCAGTTATAGAAATTGGATTTGAAAATCCGGACCAGTTATAACACTGAATTTGAAAATCCCGACCGGTTATAAAAACTAGATTTGAAAATCCCGACCAGTTATAGAAACTTGATTTGAAAATCCTAACCAGTTATAGAAACTGGATTTGAAAATCCCGACCAGTTATAAAAACTGTATTTGAAAATCTCGACCAGTTATAAAACTGGATTTGAAAATCCCGACCAGTTATAGAAACTGGATTTGAAAATCCCGACCAGTTATAAAATCTAGAATTGAAAATCCCGACCAGTTATAGAAACTGGATTTCAAAATCCCGACCAGTTATAACACTGAATTTGAAAATCTCGACCGGTTATAAAAACTGGATTTGAAAATCCCGACCAGTTATAAAAACTTGATTTAAAAATCCTGACCAGTTATAGAAACGGTATTTGAAAATCCCGACCAGTTATAAAAACTGGATTTGAAAATCCCGACCAGTTATAAAACTGGATTCGAAAATCCCGACCAGTTATAGAAACTGGAATTAAAAATCCTGATCAGTTATAACACTGGATTTGAAAATCCCGACCAATTATAAAATTAGATTTGAAAATCCGGACCTGTTATAGAAACTGGATTTGAAAATCCCGACCAGTTATAAATCTGGATTTGAAAATCCCAACCAGTTATAAAACTACATTTAAAAATCCCGACCTGTTATAGAAACTGCATTTGAAAAATCCCGACCAGTTATAAAAACTAGATTTGAAAATCCCAACCAGTTATAGAAACTGGATTTGAAAATCCTGACCAGTTATAGAAACTGGATTTGAAAATCCCGACCAGTTATAGAAACTGCATTTGAAAATCCCGACTAGTTATAAAAACTGGATTTGAAAATCCCAACCAGTTATAAAACTAGATTTAAAAATTCCGACCAGTTATAGAAACTGCATTTGAGAATCCTGACCAGTTATAAAACTGAATTTGAAGATCCCGACCAGTTATAGAAATTGGATTTGAAAATCCCGACCAGTTATGACACTAGATTTGGAAATCACGACCAGTTATAGAAACTGGATTGGAAAATCCTGACCAGTTATAAAACTGGATTTGAAAATCCCGACCAGTTATAGAAACTAGATTTGAAAATCCCGACTAGTTATAAAAACTGGATTTGAAAATCCCAACCAGTTATAGAAACTGGATTTCAAAATCCCGACCAGTTATAAAAACTGGAGTTGAAAATCCCGACCAGTTATAACACTGAATTTGAAAATCCCGACCAGTTATAAAAACTGAATTTGAAAATCCCGACCAGTTATAGAAACTGGAATTGAAAATCCTGACCAGTTATAGAAACTGAATTTTAAAATCCCGACCAGTTATAAAAACTGGATTTGAAAATCCCGACCTATTATAAAACTGGATTTGAAGATCCCGACGAGTTATAGAAACTGAATTTGAAAATCCTGATGAGTTATAACACTGGATTTGAAAATCCCGACCAATTCTAAAACTAGATTTGAAAATCCCGACCAGTTATAGAAAATGGATTTAAAAATCCCGACCAGTTATAAAACTGGATTTGAAAATCCCGACCAGTTATAAAACTGGATTTAAAAATCCCGACCAGTTATAGAAACTGGATTTGAAAATCCCGACCAGTTATAAAACTGGATTTGAAAATCCCGACCAGTTATAAAACTGGATTTGAAAATCCCGACCAGTTATAGAAACTGGATTTGAAAATCCTGACCAGTTATAAAACTGGATTTGAAAATCCCGACCAGTTATAGAAACTGGATTTAAAAATTTCGACCAGTTATGACACTAGATTTGAAAATCCTGACCTGTTATAGATACTTGATATGAAAATCCCGACCAGTTATCAAAACTGGAGTTGAAAATCCCGACCAGTTATAGAAACTGGATTTGAAAATCCCGACCAGTTATAAAAATTGGATTTGAAAATCCCGACCAGTTATAAAACTGGATTTGAAAATCCCGAACAGTTATAGAAACTGGATTTAAAAATCCTGACCAGTTATAGAAACTGAATTTGAAAATCCCGACCAGTTATAAAAACTAGATTTGAAAATCCCGACTAGTTATAAAACTGGATTTGAAAATCCCGACGAGTTATAGAAACTGAATTTGAAAATCCTGATCAGTTATAACACTGGATTTGAAAATCCCGACCAATTATAAAACTAGATTTGAAAATCCCGACCAGTTATAGAAATTGGATTTGAAAATCCGGACCAGTTATAACACTGAATTTGAAAATCCCGACCGGTTATAAAAACTGGATTTGAAAATCCCGACCAGTTATAGAAACTTGATTTGAAAATCCTAACCAGTTATAGAAACTGGATTTGAAAATCCCGACCAGTTATAAAAACTGTATTTGAAAATCTCGACCAGTTATAAAACTGGATTTGAAAATCCCGACCAGTTATAGAAACTGGATTTGAAAATCCCGACCAGTTATAAAATCTGGAATTGAAAATCCCGACCAGTTATAGAAACTGGATTTCAAAATCCCGACCAGTTATAACACTGAATTTGAAAATCCCGACCGGTTATAAAAACTGGATTTGAAAATCCCGACCAGTTATAAAAACTTGATTTAAAAATCCTGACCAGTTATAGAAACTAGATTTGAAAATCCCGACCAGTTATAAAAACTGGATTTGAAAATCCCGACCAGTTATAAAACTGGATTCGAAAATCCCGACCAGTTTTAGAAACTGGAATTGAAAATCCTGATCAGTTATAACACTGGATTTGAAAATCCCGACCAATTATAAAACTAGATTTGAAAATCCGGACCTATTATAGAAACTGGATTTGAAAATCCCGACCAGTTATAAATCTGGATTTGAAAATCCCAACCAGTTATAAAACTACATTTAAAAATCCCGACCTGTTATAGAAACTGCATTTGAAAAATCCTGACCAGTTATAAAAACTAGATTTGAAAATCCCAACCAGTTATAGAAACTGGATTTGAAAATCCTGACCAGTTATAGAAACTGGATTTGAAAATCCCGACCAGTTATAGAAACTGCATTTGCAAATCCCGACTAGTTATAAAAACTGGATTTGAAAATCCCAACCAGTTATAAAACTAGATTTAAAAATTCCGACCAGTTATAGAAACTGCATTTGAGAATCCTGACCAGTTATAAAACTGGATTTGAAAATCCCGACCAGTTATAGAAATTGGATTTGAAAATCCCGACCAGTTATGACACTAGATTTGGAAATCACGACCAGTTATAGAAACTGGATTTGAAAATCCTGACCAGTTATAAAACTGGATTTGAAAATCCCGACCAGTTATAGAAACTAGATTTGAAAATCCCGACTAGTTAAAAAAACTGGATTTGAAAATCCCAACCAGTTATAGAAACTGGATTTCAAAATCCCGACCAGTTATAAAAACTGGAGTTGAAAATCCCGACCAGTTATAACACTGAATTTGAAAATCCCGACCAGTTATAAAAACTGAATTTGAAATTCCCGACCAGTTATAGAAACTGGATTTGAAAATCCTGACCAGTTATAGAAACTGAATTTTAAAATCCCCACCAGTTATAAAAACTGGATTTGAAAATCCCGACCTATTATAAAACTGGATTTGAAGATCCCGACGAGTTATAGAAACTGAATTTGAAAATCCTGATGAGTTATAACACTGGATTTGAAAATCCTGACCAATTCTAAAACTAGATTTGAAAATCCCGACCAGTTATAGAAAATGGATTTGAAAATCCCGACCAGTTATAAAACTGGATTTGAAAATCCCGACCAGTTATAAAACTGGATTTAAAAATCCCGACCAGTTATAGAAACTGGATTTGAAAATCCCGACCAGTTATAAAACTGGATTTGAAAATCCCGACCAGTTATAAAACTGGATTTGAAAATCCCGACCAGTTATAGAAACTGGATTTGAAAATCCTGACCAGTTATAAAACTGGATTTGAAATTCCCGACCAGTTATAGAAACTGGATTTAAAAATTTCGACCAGTTATGACACTAGATTTGAAAATCCCGACCTGTTATAGATACTTGATTTGAAAATCCCGACCAGTTATAAAAACTGGAGTTGAAAATCCCGACCAGTTATAGAAACTGGATTTGAAAATCCCGACCAGTTATAAAAATTGGATTTGAAAATCCCGACCAGTTATAAAACTGGATTTGAAAATTCCGACCAGTTTTAGAAACTGGATTTGAAAATCCTGACCAGTTATAGAAAATGAATTTGAAAATCCCGACCAGTTATAAAAACTAGATTTGAAAATCCCGACTAGTTATAAAACTGGATTTGAAAATCCCGACGAGTTATAAAAACTGAATTTTGAAAATCCCGACCAGTTACAAAAACTGGATTTGAAAATCCCGACCAGTTATAAAAACTAGATTTGAAAATCCCGACCAGTTATAGAAACTGGATTTGTAAATCCCGACTAGTTATAGAAACTGGATTTGAAAATCCCGACCAGTTATAGAAACTAGATTTGAAAATCCCGACCAGTTATAAAACTGGATTTGAAAATCCCGACCAGTTATAGAAACTGGATTTGAAAATCTTGACCAGTTATAAAAACTGGATTTGAAAATCCCGACCAGTTATAGAAACTGGATTTCAAAATCCCGACCAGTTATAGAAACTGGATTTGAAAATCCCGACCAGTTATAGAAACTGGATTTGAAAATCCCGACCAGTTATAACACTGAATTTGAAAATCCCGACCAGTTATAAAAACTGGATTTGAAAATCCCGACCAGTTATATAAACTGGATTTGAAAATCCTGACCAGTTATAGAAACTGAATTTGAAAATCCCGACCAGTTATAAAAACTAGATTTGAAAATCCCGACCAGTTATAAAACTGGATTTGAAAATCCCGACGAGTTATAGAAACTGAATTTGAAAATCCTGATAAGTTATAGAAACTGGATTTGAAAATCCCGACCAATTATAAAACTAGATTTGAAAATCCAGACCAGTTATAGAAAATGGATTTGAAAATCCCGACCAGTTATAAAACCGGATTTGAAAATCCCGACCAGTTATAGAAACTGGATTTGAAAATCTTGACCAGTTATAAAACTGGATTTGAAAATCCCGACCAGTTATAGAAACTGGATTTAAAAATTTCGACCAGTTATGACACTAGATTTGAAAATCCCGACCTGTTATAGATACTTGATTTGAAAATCCCGACCAGTTATAAAAACTGGAGTTAAAAATCTCGACCAGTTATAGAAACTGGATTTGAAAATCCCGACCAGTTATAAAAATTGGATTTGAAAATCCCGACCAGTTATAAAACTGGATTTGAAAATCCCGACCAGTTATAGAAACTGGATTAGAAAATTCTGATCAGTTATAACACTGGATTTGAAAATCCCAACCAATTATAAAACTAGTTTTGAAAATCCGGACCTGTTATAGAAACTGGATTTGAAAATCCCGACCAGTTATAAATCTGGATTTGAAAATCCCAACCAGTTATAAAACTAGATTTAAAAATCCCGACCAGTTATAGAAACTGCATTTGAAAATCCTGACCAGTTATAAAACTGGATTTGAAAATCCCGACCAGTTATAGAAATTGGATTTGAAAATCCCGACCAGTTATGACACTAGATTTGGAAATCACGACCAGTTATAGAAACTGGATTTGAAAATCCCGACCAGTTATAGAAACTGGATTTGAAAATCCAGACCAGTTATAGAAACTGGATTTGAAAATCCCGACCAGTTGTAAAAACTGAATTTTGAAAATCCCTACGAGTTGTAAAAACTGGATTTGAAAATCCCGACCAGTTATAAAAACTAGATTTGAAAATCCCGACCAGTTATAGAAACTGGATTTGAAAATCCCGACTAGTTATAGAAACTGGATTTGAAAATCCCGACCAGTTATAGAAACTAGATTTGAAAATCCCGACCAGTTATAAAACTGGATTTGAAAATCCCGACCAGTTATAGAAACTGGATTTGAAAATCTTGACCAGTTATAAAAACTGGATTTGAAAATCCCGACCAGTTATAGAAACTGGATTTCAAAATCCCGACCAGTTATAGAAACTGGATTTGAAAATCCCGACCAGTTATAGAAACTGGATTTGAAAATCCCGACGAGATATAACACTGAATTTGAAAATCCCGACCAGTTATAAAAACTGGATTTGAAAATCCCGACCAGTTATATAAACTGGATTTGAAAATCCTGACCAGTTATAGAAACTGAATTTGAAAATCCCGACCAGTTATAAAAACTAGATTTGAAAATCCCGACCAGTTATAAAACTAGATTTGAAAATCCCGACGAGTTATAGAAACTGAATTTGAAAATCCTGATAAGTTATAACACTGGATTTGAAAATCCCGACCAATTATAAAACTAGATTTGAAAATCCAGACCAGTTATAGAAACTGGATTTGAAAATCCTGACCAGTTATAGAAACTGGATTTGAAAATCTCGACCAGTTATAGAAACTGGATTTGAAAATCCAGACCAGTTATAGAAACTGGATTTGAAAATCCCGACCAGTTATAAAATCTGGAATTGAAAATCCCGACCAGTTATAGAAACTGGATTTCAAAATCCCGACCAGTTATAGAAACTGAATTTGAAAATCTCGACCAGTTATAGAAACTGGATTTGAAAATCCCGACCAGTTATAACACTGAATTTGAAAATCCCGACCGGTTATAAAAACTGGATTTGAAAATCCCGACGAGTTATAGAAACTTGATTTGAAAATCCTGACCAGTTATAGAAACTGGATTTGAAAATCCCGACCAGTTATAAAAACTGGATTTGAAAAGACCGACCAATTATAAAATTTGGAATTGAAAATCCCGATCAGTTATAGAAACTGGATTTCAAAATCCCGACCAGTTATAACACTGAATTTGAAAATCCCGACCGGTTATAAAAACTGGATTTGAAAATCCCGACCAGTTATAGAAACTTGATTTGAAAATCCTGACCAGTTATAGAAACTGGATTTGAAAATCCCGACCAGTTATAAAAACTGGATTTGAAAATCCCGACTAGTTATAAAACTGGATTTGAAAATCCCGACCAGTTATAGAAACTGGATTTGAATATCCTGATCAGTTATAACACTGGATTTGAAAATCCTGACCAATTATAAAACTAGATTTGAAAATCCGTACCTGTTATAGAAACTGGATTTGAAAATCCCGACCAGTTATAAATCTGGATTTGAAAATCCCAACCAGTTATAAAACTAGATTTTAAAATCCCGACCAGTTATAGAAACTGGATTTGAAAATCTTGACCAGTTATAGAAACTGGATTTGAAAATCCCGACCAGTTATAAAAACTAGATTTGAAAATACCAACCAGTTATAGAAACTGGATTTGAAAATCCTGACCAGTTATAGAAACTGGATTTGAAAATATCGACCAGTTATAGAAATTGGATTTAAAAATTCCGACCAGTTATAAAACTGTATTTGAAAATCCCGACCAGTTATAGAAACTGGATTTGAAAATCCTGACTAGTTATAAAAACTGGATTTGAAAATCCCAACCAGTTATAAAACTAGATTTAAAAATCCCGACCAGTTATAGAAATTGGATTTGAAAATCCCGACCAGTTATAACACTGAATTTGAAAATCCCGACCAGTTATAAAATCTGAATTTGAAAATCCCGACCAGTTATAGAAACTGGATTTGAAAATCCTGACCAGTTATAGAAACTGATATTGAAATCCCGACCTGTTATGAAAACTGGATTTGAAAATCCCGACCAGTTATAAAACTGGATTTGAAAATCCCGACGAGTTATAGAAACTGAATTTGAAAATCCTGATGAGTTATAACACTGGATTTGAAAATCCCGACCAATTATAAAACTAGATTTGAAAATCGCGACCAGTTATCGAAAATGGATTTGAAAATTCCGACCAGTTATAAAACTGGATATGAAAATCCCGACCAGTTATAAAACTAGATTTGAAAATCCCGACTTGTTATAGATACTTGATTTGAAAATCCCGACCAGTTATAAAAACTGGAGTTGAAAATCCCGACCAGTTATAGAAACTGGATTTGAAAATCCCGACCAGTTATAGAAACTGGATTTGAAAATCCGGACCAGTTATAAAAACTGGATTTGAAAATCCCGACCAGTTATAAAACTAGATTTGAAAATCCCGACGAGTTATAGAAACTGGATTTGAAAATCCTGACCAATTATAAAACTAGATTTGAAAATCCGGACCTGTTATAGAAACTGGATTTGAAAATCCCGACCAGTTATAAATCTGGATTTGAAAATCCCAACCAGTTATAAAACTATATTTAAAAATCCCGACCAGTTATAGAAACTACATTTGAAAATCCTGACCAGTTATAAAACTGGATTTGAAAATCCCGACCAGTTATAGAAATTGGATTTGAAAATCCCGACCAGTTATGACACTAGATTTGGAAATCACGACCAGTTATAGAAACTGGATTTGAAAATCCCGACCAGTTATAGAAACTGGATTTGAAAATCCCGACCACTTATAGAAACTGGATTTGAAAATCCCGACCAGTTGTAAAAACTGAATTTTGAAAATCCCGACCAGTTACAAAAACTGGATTTGAAAATCCGACCAGTTATAGAAACTTGATTTGAAAATCCCGACCAGTTGTAAAAACTGAATTTTGAAAATCCCGACCAGTTACAAAAACTGGATTTGAAAATCCCGATCAGTTATAAAAACTAGATTTGAAAATCCCGACCAGTTATAGAAACTGGATATGAAAATCCCGACCAGTTATAGAAACTGGATTCGAAAATCCCGACCAGTTATAAAAACTGGATTTGAAAATCCCGACCAGTTATAAAAACTGGATTTCAAAATCCCGACCAGTTATAGAAACTGAATTTGAAAATCCTGACCAGTTATAAAAACTGGATTTGAAAATCCTGACCAGTTATAGAAACTGAATTTGAAAATCCCGACCAGTTATAAAAACTGGATTTGAAAATCCCAACATGTTATAAAACTGGATTTGAAAATCCCGACGAGTTATAGAAACTGAATTTGAAAATCCTGATCAGTTATAACACTGGATTTGAAAATCCCGACCAATTATAAAACTAGATTTGAAAATCCCGACCAGTTATAGAAAATGGATTTGAAAATCCCGACAAGTTATAAAACTGGATTTAAAAATCCCGACCAGCTATAGAAACTAGATTTGAAAATCCCGACTAGTTATAAAAACTGGATTTTAAAATCCCAACCAGTTATAGAAACTGGATTTCAAAATCCCGACCAGTTATAGAAACTGGAGTTGAAAATCCCGACTAGTTATAACACTGAATTTGAAAAACCCGACTAGTTATAAAAACTGAATTTGAAAATCCCGACCAGTTATAGAAACTGGATTTGAAAATCCTGACCAGTTTTAGAAACTGAATTTGAAAATCCCGACCAGTTATAAAAACTGGATTTGAAAATCCCGACCTGTTATAAAACTGAATTTGAAAATCCCGATGAGTTATAACACTGGATTTGAAAATCCCGACCAATTATAAAATTAGATTTGAAAATCCCGACCAGTTATAGAAAATGGATTTGAAAATCCCGACTAGTTATAAAACTGGATTTGAAAATCCCGACGAGTTATAGAAACTGAATTTGAAAATTCTGATCAGTTATAACACTGGATTTGAAAATCCCGACCAATTATAAAACTAGATTTGAAAATCCCGACCAGTTATAGAAAATGGATTTGAAAATCCCGACCAGTTATAAAACTGGATTTGAAAATCCCGACCAGTTATAAAACTGGATTTGAAAATCCCGACCAGTTATAGAAACTGGATTTGAAAATCCTGACAAGTTATAGAAACTAGATTTGAAAATCCCGACCAGTTATAAAATCTGGAATTGAAAATCCCGACCAGTTATAAAAACTGGATTTCAAAATCCCGACCAGTTATAGAAACTGCATTTGAAAATCCCGACCAGTTATAGAAACTGGATTTGAAAATCCCGACCAGTTATAACACTGAATTTGAAAATCCCGACCGGTTATAAAAACTGGATTTGAAAATCCCGACCAGTTATAGAAACTTGATTTGAAAATCCTGACCAGTTATAGAAACTGGATTTGAAAATCCCGACTAGTTATAAAAACTGGATTTGAAAATCCCAACCAGTTATAAAACTCGATTTGAAAATCCCGACCAGTTATAGAAACTGGATTTGAAAATCCTGATCAGTTATAACACTGGATTTGAAAATCCCGACCAATTATAAAACTAGATTTGAAAATCCGGACCTATTATAGAAACTGGATTTGAAAATCCCGACCAGTTATAAATCTGGATTTGAAAATCCCAACCAGTTATAAAACTAGATTTAAAAATCCCGACCAGTTATAGAAACTGCATTTGAAAATCCTGACCAGTTATAAAACTGGATTTGAAAATCCCGACCAGTTATAGAAATTGGATTTGAAAATCCCGACCAGTTATGACACTAGATTTGGAAATCACGACCAGTTATAGAAACTGGATTTGAAAATCCTGACCAGTTATAGAAAGTGGATTTGAAAATCCGACCAGTTATAGAAACTGGATTTGAAAATCCCGACCAGTTGTAAAAACTGAATTTTGAAAATCCTGACCAGTTACAAAAACTGGATTTGAAAATCCCGACCAGTTATAAAAACTAGATTTGAAAATCCCGACCAGTTATAGAAATTGGATATGAAAATCCCGACCAGTTATAGAAACTGGATTTGAAAATCCCGACCAGTTATAAAAACTAGATTTGAAAATCCCGACCAGTTATAAAACTGGATTTGAAAATCCCGACCAGTTATAGAAACTGGATTTGAAAATCCCGACCAGTTATAAAAACTGGATTTCAAAATCCCGACCAGTTATAGAAACTGGATTTCAAAATCCCGACCAGTTATAGAAACTGGATTTGAAAATCCCGACCAGTTATAACACTGAATTTGAAAATCCCGACCAGTTATAAAAACTGGATTTGAAAATCCCGACCAGTTATAAAAACTGGATTTGAAAATCCTGACCAGTTATAGAAACTGAATTTGAAAATCCCGACCAGTTATAAAAACTGGATTTGAAAATCCCAACATGTTATAAAACTAGATTTGAAAATCCCGACGAGTTATAGAAACTGAATTTGAAAATCCTGATCAGTTATAACACTGGATTTGAAAATCCCGACCAATTATAAAACTAGATTTGAAAATCCCGACCAGTTATAGAAAATGGATTTAAAAATTCTGACCAGTTATAAATCTATAATTGAAAATACCGACCAGTTATAGAAACTGGATTTCAAAATCCCGACCAGTTATAGAAACTGAATTTGAAAATCCAGACCAGTTATAGAAACTGGATTTGAAAATCCCGACCTGTTATAACACTGACTTTGAAAATCCCAACCGGTTATAAAAACTGGATTTGAAAATCCCGACGAGTTATAGAAACTTGATTTGAAAATCCTGACCAGTTATAAAAACTGGATTTGAAAATCCCGACCAGTTATAAAAACTGGATTTGAAAATCCCGACCAATTATAAAACTGGATTTGAAAATCCCGACCAGTTATAGAAACTGGATTTGAAAATCCCGACCAGTTATAAAATCTGGAATTGAAAATCCCGACCAGTTATAGAAACTGGATTTCAAAATCCCGACCAGTTATAACACTGAATTTAAAAATCCCGACCGGTTATAAAAACTGGATTTGAAAATCCCGACCAGTTATAGAAACTTGATTTGAAAATCCTGACCAGTTATAGAAACTGGATTTGAAAATCCCGATCAGTTATAAAAACTGGATTTGAAAATCCCGACCAGTTATAAAACTGGATTTGAAAATCCCGACCAGTTATAGAAACTGGATTTGAAAATCCTGATCAGTTATAACACTGGATTTGAAAATCCCGACCAATTATAAAACTAGATTTGAAAATCCGGACCTGTTATAGAAACTGTATTTGAAAATCTCGACCAGTTATAAAACTAGATTTGAAAATCCCAACCAGTTATAAAACTAGATTTTAAAATCCCGACCAGTTATAGAAACTGGATTTGAAAATCTTAACCAGTTATAGAAACTGGATTTGAAAATATCGACCAGTTATAGAAACTGGATTTGAAAATCCCGACCAGATATAGAAACTGGATTTGAAAATCCCGACCAGTTATAACTCTGAATTTGAAAATCCCGACCAGTTATAAAAACTGGATTTGAAAATCTCGACCAGTTATAGAAACTGGATTTTAAAATCCTGACCAGTTATAGAAACTGAATTTGAAAATCCCGACCAGTTATAAAAACTAGATTTGAAAATCCCGACTAGTTATAAAACTGGATTTGAAAATCCCGATGAGTTATAGAAACTGAATTTGAAAATCCTGATCAGTTATAACACTGGATTTGAAAATCCCGATCAATTATAAAACTAGATTTGAAAATCCCGACCAGTTATAGAAATTGGATTTGAAAATCCCGACCAGTTATAACACTGAATTTGAAAATCCCGACCGGTTATAAAAACTGGATTTGAAAATCCCGACCAGTTATAGAAACTTGATTTGAAAATCCTAACCAGTTATAGAAACTGGATTTGAAAATGCCGACCAGTTATAAAAACTGGATTTGAAAATCTCGACCAGTTATAAAACTGGATTTGAAAATCCCGACCAGTTATAGAAACTGGATTTGAAAATCCCGACCAGTTATAAAATCTGGAATTGAAAATCCCGACCAGTTATAGAAACTGGATTTCAAAATCCCGACCAGTTATAACACTGAATTTGAAAATCCCGACTGGTTATAAAAACTGGATTTGAAAATCCCGACTAGTTATAAAAACTTGATTTAAAAATCCAGACCAGTTATAGAAACTGGATTTGAAAATCCCGACCAGTTATAAAAACTAGATTTGAAAATCCCGACCAGTTATAAAACTGGATTTGAAAATCCCGACCAGTTATAGAAACTGGAATTGAAAATCCTGATCAGTTATAACACTGGATTTGAAAATCCCGACCAATTATAAAACTAGATTTGAAAATCCAGACCTGTTATAGAAACTGGATTTGAAAATCCCGACCAGTTATAAAAACTGGATTTGAAAATCCTGATCAGTTATAGAAACTGAATTTGAAAATCCTGACCAGTTATAAAAACTGGATTTGAAAATCCTGACCAGTTATAGAAACTGAATTTGAAAATCCGGACCAGTTATAAAAACTGGATTTGAAAATCCCGACCAGTTATAAAACTAGATTTGAAAATCCCGACGAGTTATAGAAACTGAATTTGAAAATCATGATCAGTTATAACACTGGATTTGAAAATCCCGACCAATTATAAAACTAGATTTGAAAATCCCGACCAGTTATAGAAAATGGATTTAAAAATTCTGACCAGTTATAAATCTGTAATTGAAAATACCGACCAGTTATAGAAACTGGATTTCAAAATCCCGACCAGTTATAGAAACTGAATTTCAAAATCCCGACCAGTTATAGAAACTGGATTTGAAAATCCCGACCTGTTATAACACTGAATTTGAAAATCCCGACCGGTTATAAAAACTGGATTTGAAAATCCCGACCAGTTATAGAAACTTGATTTGAAAATCCTGACCAGTTATAAAAACTGGATTTGAAAATCCCGACCAGTTATAAAAACTGGATTTGAAAATCCCGACCAGTTATAGAAACTGGATTTGAAAATCCCGACCAGTTATAAAATATGGAATTGAAAATCCCGACCAGTTATAGAAACTGGATTTCAAAATCCCGACCAGTTATAACACTGAATTTGAAAATCCCGACCGGTTATAAAAACTGGATTTGAAAATCCCGACCAGTTATAGAAACTTGATTTGAAAATCCTGACCAGTTATAGAAACTGGATTTGAAAATCCCGATCAGTTATAAAAACTGGATTTGAAAATCCCGACCAGTTATAAAACTGGATTTGAAAATCCCGACCAGTTATAGAAACTGGATTTGAAAATCCTGATCAGTTATAACACTGGATTTGAAAATCCTGACCAATTATAAAACTAGATTTGAAAATCCGGACCTGTTATAGAAACTGGATTTGAAAATCCCGACCAGTTATAAATCTGGATTTGAAAATCCCAACCAGTTATAAAACTAGATTTTAAAATCCCGACCAGTTATAGAAACTGGATTTGAAAATCTTGACCAGTTATAGAAACTGGATTTGAAAATCCCGACCAGTTATAAAAACTAGATTTGAAAATCCCAACCAGTTATAGAAACTGGATTTGAAAATCCTGACCAGTTATAGAAACTGGATTTGAAAATATCGACCAGTTATAGAAACTGGATTTAAAAATTTCGACCAGTTATAAAACTGTATTTGAACATCCCGACCAGTTATAGAAACTGGATTTGAAAATCCTGACTAGTTATAAAAACTGGATTTGAAAATCCCAACCAGTTATAAAACTAGATTTAAAAATCCCGACCAGTTATAGAAATTGGATTTGAAAATCCCGACCAGTTATAACACTGAATTTGAAAATCCCGACCAGTTATAAAATCTGAATTTGAAAATCCCGACCAGTTATAGAAACTGGATTTGAAAATCCTGACCAGTTATAGAAACTGATATTGAAATCCCGACCTGTTATGAAAACTGGATTTGAAAATCCCGACCAGTTATAAAACTGGATTTGAAAATCCCGACGAGTTATAGAAACTGAATTTGAAAATCCTGATGAGTTATAACACTGGATTTGAAAATCCCGACCAATTATAAAACTAGATTTGAAAATCGCGACCAGTTATAGAAAATGGATTTGAAAATTCCGACCAGTTATAAAACTGGATATGAAAATCCCGACCAGTTATAAAACTAGATTTGAAAATCCCGACTTGTTATAGATACTTGATTTGAAAATCCCGACCAGTTATAAAAACTGGAGTTGAAAATCCCGACCAGTTATAGAAACTGGATTTGAAAATCCCGACCAGTTATAGAAACTGGATTTGAAAATCCGGACCAGTTATAAAAACTGGATTTGAAAATCCCGACCAGTTATAGAAACTGCATTTGAAAATCCCGACCAGTTATAGAAACTGGATTTGAAAATCCCGACCAGTTATAACACTGAATTTGAAAATCCCGACCGGTTATAAAAACTGGATTTGAAAATCCCGACCAGTTATAGAAACTTGATTTGAAAATCCTGACCAGTTATAGAAACTGGATTTGAAAATCCCGACTAGTTATAAAAACTGGATTTGAAAATCCCAACCAGTTATAAAACTCGATTTGAAAATCCCGACCAGTTATAGAAACTGGATTTGAAAATCCTGATCAGTTATAACACTGGATTTGAAAATCCCGACCAATTATAAAACTAGATTTGAAAATCCGGACCTATTATAGAAACTGGATTTGAAAATCCCGACCAGTTATAAATCTGGATTTGAAAATCCCAACCAGTTATAAAACTAGATTTAAAAATCCCGACCAGTTATAGAAACTGCATTTGAAAATCCTGACCAGTTATAAAACTGGATTTGAAAATCCCGACCAGTTATAGAAATTGGATTTGAAAATCCCGACCAGTTATGACACTAGATTTGGAAATCACGACCAGTTATAGAAACTGGATTTGAAAATCCTGACCAGTTATAGAAAGTGGATTTGAAAATCCGACCAGTTATAGAAACTGGATTTGAAAATCCCGACCAGTTGTAAAAACTGAATTTTGAAAATCCTGACCAGTTACAAAAACTGGATTTGAAAATCCCGACCAGTTATAAAAACTAGATTTGAAAATCCCGACCAGTTATAGAAATTGGATATGAAAATCCCGACCAGTTATAGAAACTGGATTTGAAAATCCCGACCAGTTATAAAAACTAGATTTGAAAATCCCGACCAGTTATAAAACTGGATTTGAAAATCCCGACCAGTTATAGAAACTGGATTTGAAAATCCCGACCAGTTATAAAAACTGGATTTCAAAATCCCGACCAGTTATAGAAACTGGATTTCAAAATCCCGACCAGTTATAGAAACTGGATTTGAAAATCCCGACCAGTTATAACACTGAATTTGAAAATCCCGACCAGTTATAAAAACTGGATTTGAAAATCCCGACCAGTTATAAAAACTGGATTTGAAAATCCTGACCAGTTATAGAAACTGAATTTGAAAATCCCGACCAGTTATAAAAACTGGATTTGAAAATCCCAACATGTTATAAAACTAGATTTGAAAATCCCGACGAGTTATAGAAACTGAATTTGAAAATCCTGATGAGTTATAACACTGGATTTGAAAATCCCGACCAATTATAAAACTAGATTTGAAAATCCCGACCAGTTATAGAAAATGGATTTAAAAATTCTGACCAGTTATAAATCTATAATTGAAAATACCGACCAGTTATAGAAACTGGATTTCAAAATCCCGACCAGTTATAGAAACTGAATTTGAAAATCCAGACCAGTTATAGAAACTGGATTTGAAAATCCCGACCTGTTATAACACTGACTTTGAAAATCCCAACCGGTTATAAAAACTGGATTTGAAAATCCCGACGAGTTATAGAAACTTGATTTGAAAATCCTGACCAGTTATAAAAACTGGATTTGAAAATCCCGACCAGTTATAAAAACTGGATTTGAAAATCCCGACCAATTATAAAACTGGATTTGAAAATCCCGACCAGTTATAGAAACTGGATTTGAAAATCCCGACCAGTTATAAAATCTGGAATTGAAAATCCCGACCAGTTATAGAAACTGGATTTCAAAATCCCGACCAGTTATAACACTGAATTTAAAAATCCCGACCGGTTATAAAAACTGGATTTGAAAATCCCGACCAGTTATAGAAACTTGATTTGAAAATCCTGACCAGTTATAGAAACTGGATTTGAAAATCCCGATCAGTTATAAAAACTGGATTTGAAAATCCCGACCAGTTATAAAACTGGATTTGAAAATCCCGACCAGTTATAGAAACTGGATTTGAAAATCCTAATCAGTTATAACACTGGATTTGAAAATCCCGACCAATTATAAAACTAGATTTGAAAATCCGGACCTGTTATAGAAACTGTATTTGAAAATCTCGACCAGTTATAAAACTAGATTTGAAAATCCCAACCAGTTATAAAACTAGATTTTAAAATCCCGACCAGTTATAGAAACTGGATTTGAAAATCTTAACCAGTTATAGAAACTGGATTTGAAAATATCGACCAGTTATAGAAACTGGATTTGAAAATCCCGACCAGATATAGAAACTGGATTTGAAAATCCCGACCAGTTATAACTCTGAATTTGAAAATCCCGACCAGTTATAAAAACTGGATTTGAAAATCTCGACCAGTTATAGAAACTGGATTTTAAAATCCTGACCAGTTATAGAAACTGAATTTGAAAATCCCGACCAGTTATAAAAACTAGATTTGAAAATCCCGACTAGTTATAAAACTGGATTTGAAAATCCCGATGAGTTATAGAAACTGAATTTGAAAATCCTGATCAGTTATAACACTGGATTTGAAAATCCCGATCAATTATAAAACTAGATTTGAAAATCCCGACCAGTTATAGAAATTGGATTTGAAAATCCCGACCAGTTATAACACTGAATTTGAAAATCCCGACCGGTTATAAAAACTGGATTTGAAAATCCCGACCAGTTATAGAAACTTGATTTGAAAATCCTAACCAGTTATAGAAACTGGATTTGAAAATGCCGACCAGTTATAAAAACTGGATTTGAAAATCTCGACCAGTTATAAAACTGGATTTGAAAATCCCGACCAGTTATAGAAACTGGATTTGAAAATCCCGACCAGTTATAAAATCTGGAATTGAAAATCCCGACCAGTTATAGAAACTGGATTTCAAAATCCCGACCAGTTATAACACTGAATTTGAAAATCCCGACTGGTTATAAAAACTGGATTTGAAAATCCCGACTAGTTATAAAAACTTGATTTAAAAATCCAGACCAGTTATAGAAACTGGATTTGAAAATCCCGACCAGTTATAAAAACTGGATTTGAAAATCCCGACCAGTTATAAAACTGGATTTGAAAATCCCGACCAGTTATAGAAACTGGAATTGAAAATCCTGATCAGTTATAACACTGGATTTGAAAATCCCGACCAATTATAAAACTAGATTTGAAAATCCAGACCTGTTATAGAAACTGGATTTGAAAATCCCGACCAGTTATAAAAACTGGATTTGAAAATCCTGATCAGTTATAGAAACTGAATTTGAAAATCCTGACCAGTTATAAAAACTGGATTTGAAAATCCTGACCAGTTATAGAAACTGAATTTGAAAATCCGGACCAGTTATAAAAACTGGATTTGAAAATCCCGACCAGTTATAAAACTAGATTTGAAAATCCCGACGAGTTATAGAAACTGAATTTGAAAATCATGATCAGTTATAACACTGGATTTGAAAATCCCGACCAATTATAAAACTAGATTTGAAAATCCCGACCAGTTATAGAAAATGGATTTAAAAATTCTGACCAGTTATAAATCTGTAATTGAAAATACCGACCAGTTATAGAAACTGGATTTCAAAATCCCGACCAGTTATAGAAACTGAATTTGAAAATCCCGACCAGTTATAGAAACTGGATTTGAAAATCCCGACCTGTTATAACACTGAATTTGAAAATCCCGACCGGTTATAAAAACTGGATTTGAAAATCCCGACCAGTTATAGAAACTTGATTTGAAAATCCTGACCAGTTATAAAAACTGGATTTGAAAATCCCGACCAGTTATAAAAACTGGATTTGAAAATCCCGACCAGTTATAGAAACTGGATTTGAAAATCCCGACCAGTTATAAAATATGGAATTGAAAATCCCGACCAGTTATAGAAACTGGATTTCAAAATCCCGACCAGTTATAACACTGAATTTGAAAATCCCGACCGGTTATAAAAACTGGATTTGAAAATCCCGACCAGTTATAGAAACTTGATTTGAAAATCCTGACCAGTTATAGAAACTGGATTTGAAAATCCCGATCAGTTATAAAAACTGGATTTGAAAATCCCGACCAGTTATAAAACTGGATTTGAAAATCCCGACCAGTTATAGAAACTGGATTTGAAAATCCTGATCAGTTATAACACTGGATTTGAAAATCCTGACCAATTATAAAACTAGATTTGAAAATCCGGACCTGTTATAGAAACTGGATTTGAAAATCCCGACCAGTTATAAATCTGGATTTGAAAATCCCAACCAGTTATAAAACTAGATTTTAAAATCCCGACCAGTTATAGAAACTGGATTTGAAAATCTTGACCAGTTATAGAAACTGGATTTGAAAATCCCGACCAGTTATAAAAACTAGATTTGAAAATCCCAACCAGTTATAGAAACTGGATTTGAAAATCCTGACCAGTTATAGAAACTGGATTTGAAAATATCGACCAGTTATAGAAACTGGATTTAAAAATTTCGACCAGTTATAAAACTGTATTTGAACATCCCGACCAGTTATAGAAACTGGATTTGAAAATCCTGACTAGTTATAAAAACTGGATTTGAAAATCCCAACCAGTTATAAAACTAGATTTAAAAATCCCGACCAGTTATAGAAATTGGATTTGAAAATCCCGACCAGTTATAACACTGAATTTGAAAATCCCGACCAGTTATAAAATCTGAATTTGAAAATCCCGACCAGTTATAGAAACTGGATTTGAAAATCCTGACCAGTTATAGAAACTGATATTGAAATCCCGACCTGTTATGAAAACTGGATTTGAAAATCCCGACCAGTTATAAAACTGGATTTGAAAATCCCGACGAGTTATAGAAACTGAATTTGAAAATCCTGATGAGTTATAACACTGGATTTGAAAATCCCGACCAATTATAAAACTAGATTTGAAAATCGCGACCAGTTATAGAAAATGGATTTGAAAATTCCGACCAGTTATAAAACTGGATATGAAAATCCCGACCAGTTATAAAACTAGATTTGAAAATCCCGACTTGTTATAGATACTTGATTTGAAAATCCCGACCAGTTATAAAAACTGGAGTTGAAAATCCCGACCAGTTATAGAAACTGGATTTGAAAATCCCGACCAGTTATAGAAACTGGATTTGAAAATCCGGACCAGTTATAAAAACTGGATTTGAAAATCCCGACCAGTTATAAAACTAGATTTGAAAATCCCGACGAGTTATAGAAACTGGATTTGAAAATCCTGACCAATTATAAAACTAGATTTGAAAATCCGGACCTGTTATAGAAACTGGATTTGAAAATCCCGACCAGTTATAAATCTGGATTTGAAAATCCAAACCAGTTATAAAACTATATTTAAAAATCCCGACCAGTTATAGAAACTACATTTGAAAATCCTGACCAGTTATAAAACTGGATTTGAAAATCCCGACCAGTTATAGAAATTGGATTTGAAAATCCCGACCAGTTATGACACTAGATTTGGAAATCACGACCAGTTATAGAAACTGGATTTGAAAATCCCGACCAGTTATAGAAACTGGATTTGAAAATCCCGACCAGTTATAGAAACTGGATTTGAAAATCCCGACCAGTTGTAAAAACTGAATTTTGAAAATCCCGACCAGTTACAAAAACTGGATTTGAAAATCCGACCAGTTATAGAAACTTGATTTGAAAATCCCGACCAGTTGTAAAAACTGAATTTTGAAAATCCCGACCAGTTACAAAAACTGGATTTGAAAATCCCGATCAGTTATAAAAACTAGATTTGAAAATCCCGACCAGTTATAGAAACTGGATATGAAAATCCCGACCAGTTATAGAAACTGGATTTGAAAATCCCGACCAGTTATAAAAACTGGATTTGAAAATCCCGACCAGTTATAAAAACTGGATTTCAAAATCCCGACCAGTTATAGAAACTGAATTTGAAAATCCTGACCAGTTATAAAAACTGGATTTGAAAATCCTGACCAGTTATAGAAACTGAATTTGAAAATCCCGACCAGTTATAAAAACTGGATTTGAAAATCTCAACATGTTATAAAACTGGATTTGAAAATCCCGACGAGTTATAGAAACTGAATTTGAAAATCCTGATCAGTTATAACACTGGATTTGAAAATCCCGACCAATTATAAAACTAGATTTGAAAATCCCGACCAGTTATAGAAAATGGATTTGAAAATCCCGACAAGTTATAAAACTGGATTTAAAAATCCCGACCAGCTATAGAAACTAGATTTGAAAATCCCGACTAGTTATAAAAACTGGATTTTAAAATCCCAACCAGTTATAGAAACTGGATTTCAAAATCCCGACCAGTTATAGAAACTGGAGTTGAAAATCCCGACTAGTTATAACACTGAATTTGAAAAACCCGACTAGTTATAAAAACTGAATTTGAAAATCCCGACCAGTTATAGAAACTGGATTTGAAAATCCTGACCAGTTTT
Organism: Nuphar pumila; assembly: GCF_984573655.1. Classification (NCBI taxonomy): domain Eukaryota; kingdom Viridiplantae; phylum Streptophyta; class Magnoliopsida; order Nymphaeales; family Nymphaeaceae; genus Nuphar; species Nuphar pumila. Next base: position 65,043,171 of record NC_143258.1, read on the forward strand.
AGAAACTGAATTTGAAAATCCCGACCAGTTATAAAAACTGGATTTGAAAATCCCGACCAGTTATAAAACTGAATTTGAAAATCCCGATGAGTTATAACACTGGATTTGAAAATCCCGACCAATTATAAAATTAGATTTGAAAATCCCGACCAGTTATAGAAAATGGATTTGAAAATCCCGACCAGTTATAAAACTGGATTTGAAAATCCCGACGAGCTATAGAAACTGAATTTGAAAATTCTGATCAGTTATAACACTGGATTTGAAAATCCCGACCAATTATAAAACTAGATTTGAAAATCCCGACCAGTTATAGAAAATGGATTTGAAAATCCCGACCAGTTATAAAACTGGATTTGAAAATCCCGACCAGTTATAAAACTGGATTTGAAAATCCCGACCAGTTATAGAAACTGGATTTGAAAATCCTGACCAGTTATAGAAACTGGATTTGAAAATCCCGACCAGTTATAAAATCTGGAATTGAAAATCCCGACCAGTTATAGAAACTGGATTTCAAAATCCCGACCAGTTATAGAAACTGCATTTGAAAATCCCGACCAGTTATAGAAACTGGATTTGAAAATCCCGACCAGTTATAACACTGAATTTGAAAATCCCGACCGGTTATAAAAACTGGATTTGAAAATCCCGACCAGTTATAGAAACTTGATTTGAAAATCCTGACCAGTTATAGAAACTGGATTTGAAAATCCCGACTAGTTATAAAAACTGGATTTGAAAATCCCAACCAGTTATAAAACTCGATTTGAAAATCCCGACCAGTTATAGAAACTGGATTTGAAAATCCTGATCAGTTATAACACTGGATTTGAAAATCCCGACCAATTATAAAACTAGATTTGAAAATCCGGACCTATTATAGAAACTGGATTTGAAAATCCCGACCAGTTATAAATATGGATTTGAAAATCCCAACCAGTTATAAAACTAGATTTAAAAATCCCGACCAGTTATAGAAACTGCATTTGAAAATCCTGACCAGTTATAAAACTGGATTTGAAAATCCCGACCAGTTATAGAAATTGGATTTGAAAATCCCGACCAGTTATGACACTAGATTTGGAAATCACGACCAGTTATAGAAACTGGATTTGAAAATCCTGACCAGTTATAGAAAGTGGATTTGAAAATCCGACCAGTTATAGAAACTGGATTTGAAAATCCCGACCAGTTGTAAAAACTGAATTTTAAAAATCCTGACCAGTTACAAAAACTGGATTTGAAAATCCCGACCAGTTATAAAAACTAGATTTGAAAATCCCGACCAGTTATAGAAATTGGATATGAAAATCCCGACCAGTTATAGAAACTGGATTTGAAAATCCCGACCAGTTATAAAAACTAGATTTGAAAATCCCGACCAGTTATAAAACTGGATTTGAAAATCCCGACCAGTTATAGAAACTGGATTTGAAAATCCTGACCAGTTATAAAAACTGGATTTGAAAATCCTGACCAGTTATAGAAACTGAATTTGAAAATCCCGACCAGTTATAAAAACTGGATTTGAAAATCCCAACATGTTATAAAACTAGATTTGAAAATCCCGACGAGTTATAGAAACTGAATTTGAAAATCCTGATCAGTTATAACACTGGATTTGAAAATCCCGACCAATTATAAAACTAGATTTGAAAATCCCGACCAGTTATAGAAAATGGATTTAAAAATTCTGACCAGTTATAAATCTATAATTGAAAATACCGACCAGTTATAGAAACTGGATTTCAAAATCCCGACCAGTTATAGAAACTGAATTTGAAAATCCCGACCAGTTATAGAAACTGGATTTGAAAATCCCGACCTGTTATAACACTGACTTTGAAAATCCCGACCGGTTATAAAAACTGGATTTGAAAATCCCGACCAGTTATAGAAACTTGATTTGAAAATCCTGACCAGTTATAGAAACTGGATTTGAAAATCCCGATCAGTTATAAAAACTGGATTTGAAAATCCCGACCAGTTATAAAACTGGATTTGAAAATCCCGACCAGTTATAGAAACTGGATTTGAAAATCCTGATCAGTTATAACACTGGATTTGAAAATCCCGACCAATTATAAAACTAGATTTGAAAATCCGGACCTGTTATAGAAACTGTATTTGAAAATCTCGACCAGTTATAAAACTAGATTTGAAAATCCCAACCAGTTATAAAACTAGATTTTAAAATCCCGACCAGTTATAGAAACTGGATTTGAAAATCTTAACCAGTTATAGAAACTGGATTTGAAAATATCGACCAGTTATAGAAACTGGATTTGAAAATCCCGACCAGATATATAAACTGGATTTGAAAATCCCGACCAGTTATAACTCTGAATTTGAAAATCCCGACCAGTTATAAAAACTGGATTTGAAAATCTCGACCAGTTATAGAAACTGGATTTTAAAATCCTGACCAGTTATAGAAACTGAATTTGAAAATCCCGACCAGTTATAAAAACTAGATTTGAAAATCCCGACTAGTTATAAAACTGGATTTGAAAATCCCGATGAGTTATAGAAACTGAATTTGAAAATCCTGATCAGTTATAACACTGGATTTGAAAATCCCGACCAATTATAAAACTAGAGTTGAAAATCCCGACCAGTTATAGAAATTGGATTTGAAAATCCCGACCAGTTATAACACTGAATTTGAAAATCCCGACCGGTTATAAAAACTGGATTTGAAAATCCCGACCAGTTATAGAAACTTGATTTGAAAATCCTAACCAGTTATAGAAACTGGATTTGAAAATGCCGACCAGTTATAAAAACTGGATTTGAAAATCTCGACCAGTTATAAAACTGGATTTGAAAATCCCGACCAGTTATAGAAACTGGATTTGAAAATCCCGACCAGTTATAAAATCTGGAATTGAAAATCCCGACCAGTTATAGAAACTGGATTTCAAAATCCCGACCAGTTATAACACTGAATTTGAAAATCCCGACTGGTTATAAAAACTGGATTTGAAAATCCCGACTAGTTATAAAAACTTGATTTAAAAATCCAGACCAGTTATAGAAACTGGATTTGAAAATCCCGACCAGTTATAAAAACTGGATTTGAAAATCCCGACTAGTTATAAAACTGGATTTGAAAATCTCGACCAGTTATAGAAACTGGAATTGAAAATCCTGATCAGTTATAACACTGGATTTGAAAATGCCGACCAATTATAAAACTAGATTTGAAAATCCAGACCTGTTATAGAAACTGGATTTGAAAATCCCGACCAGTTATAAAAACTGGATTTGAAAATCCTGATCAGTTATAGAAACTGAATTTGAAAATCCTGACCAGTTATAAAAACTGGATTTGAAAATCCTGACCAGTTATGGAAACTGAATTTGAAAATCCGGACCAGTTATAAAAACTGGATTTGAAAATCCCGACCAGTTATAAAACTAGATTTGAAAATCCCGACGAGTTATAGAAACTGAATTTGAAAATCATGATCAGTTATAACACTGGATTTGAAAATCCCGACCAATTATAAAACTAGATTTGAAAATCCCGACCAGTTATAGAAAATGGATTTAAAAATTCTGACCAGTTATAAATCTGTAATTGAAAATACCGACCAGTTATAGAAACTGGATTTCAAAATCCCGACCAGTTATAGAAACTGAATTTGAAAATCCCGACCAGTTATAGAAACTGGATTTGAAAATCCCGACCTGTTATAACACTGAATTTGAAAATCCCGACCGATTATAAAAACTGGATTTGAAAATCCCGACCAGTTATAGAAACTTGATTTGAAAATCCTGACCAGTTATAAAAACTGGATTTGAAAATCCCGACCAGTTATAAAAACTGGATTTGAAAATCCCGACCAGTTATAGAAACTGGATTTGAAAATCCCGACCAGTTATAAAATATGGAATTGAAAATCCCGACCAGTTATAGAAACTGGATTTCAAAATCCCGACCAGTTATAACACTGAATTTGAAAATCCCGACCGGTTATAAAAACTGGATTTGAAAATCCCGACCAGTTATAGAAACTTGATTTTAAAATCCTGACCAGTTATAGAAACTGGATTTGAAAATCCCGATCAGTTATAAAAACTGGATTTGAAAATCCCGACCAGTTATAAAACTGGATTTGAAAATCCCGACCAGTTATAGAAACTGGATTTGAAAATCCTGATCAGTTATAACACTGGATTTGAAAATCCCGACCAATTATAAAACTAGATTTGAAAATCCGGACCTGTTATAGAAACTGTATTTGAAAATCTCGACCAGTTATAAATCTAGATTTGAAAATCCCAACCAGTTATAAAACTAGATTTTAAAATCCCGACCAGTCATAGAAACTGGATTTGAAAATCTTAACCAGTTATAGAAACTGGATTTGAAAATATCGACCAGTTATAGAAACTGGATTTGAAAATCCCGACCAGATATAGAAACTGGATTTGAAAATCCCGACCAGTTATAACTCTGAATTTGAAAATCCCGACCAGTTATAAAAACTGGATTTGAAAATCTCGACCAGTTATAGAAACTGGATTTTAAAATCCTGACCAGTTATAAAAACTGAATTTGAAAATCCCGACCAGTTATAAAAACTAGATTTGAAAATCCCGACTAGTTATAAAACTGGATTTGAAAATCCCGATGAGTTATAGAAACTGAATTTGAAAATCCTGATCAGTTATAACACTGGATTTGAAAATCCCGACCAATTATAAAACTAGATTTGAAAATCCCGACCAGTTATAGAAATTGGATTTGAAAATCCTGACCAGTTATAACACTGAATTTGAAAATCCCGACCGGTTATAAAAACTGGATTTGAAAATCCCGACCAGTTATAGAAACTTGATTTGAAAATCCTAACCAGTTATAGAAACTGGATTTGAAAATGCCGACCAGTTATAAAAACTGGATTTGAAAATCTCGACCAGTTATAAAACTGGATTTGAAAATCCCGACCAGTTATAGAAACTGGATTTGAAAATCCCGACCAGTTATAAAATCTGGAATTGAAAATCCCGACCAGTTATAGAAACTGGATTTCAAAATCCCGACCAGTTATAACACTGAATTTGAAAATCCCGACTGGTTATAAAAACTGGATTTGAAAATCCCGACTAGTTATAAAAACTTGATTTAAAAATCCAGACCAGTTATAGAAACTGGATTTGAAAATCCCGACCAGTTATAAAAACTGGATTTGAAAATCCCGACCAGTTATAAAACTGGATTTGAAAATCCCGACCAGTTATAGAAACTGGAATTGAAAATCCTGATCAGTTATAACACTGGATTTGAAAATCCCGACCAATTATAAAACTAGATTTGAAAATCCAGACCTGTTATAGAAACTGGATTTGAAAATCCCGACCAGTTATAAATCTGGATTTGAAAATCCCGACCAGTTATAAAACTACATTTAAAAATCCCGACCTGTTATAGAAACTGCATTTGAAAAATCCCGACCAGTTATAAAAACTAGATTTGAAAATCCCAACCAATTATAGAAACTGGATTTGAAAATCCTGACCAGTTATATAAACTGGATTTGAAAATCCCGACCAGTTATAGAAACTGGATTTGAAAATCCCGACTAGTTATAAAAACTGGATTTGAAAATCCCAACCAGTTATAAAACTAGATTTAAAAATCCCGACCAGTTATAGAAACTGAATTTGAGAATCCTGACCAGTTATAAAACTGGATTTGAAAATCCCGACCAGTTATAGAAATTGGATTTGAAAATCCCGACCAGTTATGACACTAGATTTGGAAATCACGACCAGTTATAGAAACTGAATTTGAAAATCCTGATCAGTTATAACACTGGATTTGAAAATCCCGACCAATTATAAAACTAGATTTGAAAATCCCGACCAGTTATAGAAAATGGATTTGAAAATCCCGACAAGTTATAAAACTGGATTTAAAAATCCTGACCAGCTATAGAAACTATATTTGAAAATCCCGACTAGTTATAAAAACTGGATTTTAAAATCCCAACCAGTTATAGAAACTGGATTTCAAAATCCCGACCAGTTATAGAAACTGGAGTTGAAAATCCCGACTAGTTATAACACTGAATTTGAAAAACCCGACTAGTTATAAAAACTGAATTTGAAAATCCCGACCAGTTATAGAAACTGGATTTGAAAATCCTGACCAGTTTTAGAAACTGAATTTGAAAATCCCGACCAGTTATAAAAACTGGATTTGAAAATCCCGACCAGTTATAAAACTGAATTTGAAAATCCCGATGAGTTATAACACTGGATTTGAAAATCCCGACCAATTATAAAATTAGATTTGAAAATCCCGACCAGTTATAGAAAATGGATTTGAAAATCCCGACCAGTTATAAAACTGGATTTGAAAATCCCGACGAGCTATAGAAACTGAATTTGAAAATTCTGATCAGTTATAACACTGGATTTGAAAATCCCGACCAATTATAAAACTAGATTTGAAAATCCCGACCAGTTATAGAAAATGGATTTGAAAATCCCGACCAGTTATAAAACTGGATTTGAAAATCCCGACCAGTTATAAAACTGGATTTGAAAATCCCGACCAGTTATAGAAACTGGATTTGAAAATCCTGACCAGTTATAGAAACTGGATTTGAAAATCCCGACCAGTTATAAAATCTGGAATTGAAAATCCCGACCAGTTATAGAAACTGGATTTCAAAATCCCGACCAGTTATAGAAACTGCATTTGAAAATCCCGACCAGTTATAGAAACTGGATTTGAAAATCCCGACCAGTTATAACACTGAATTTGAAAATCCCGACCGGTTATAAAAACTGGATTTGAAAATCCCGACCAGTTATAGAAACTTGATTTGAAAATCCTGACCAGTTATAGAAACTGGATTTGAAAATCCCGACTAGTTATAAAAACTGGATTTGAAAATCCCAACCAGTTATAAAACTCGATTTGAAAATCCCGACCAGTTATAGAAACTGGATTTGAAAATCCTGATCAGTTATAACACTGGATTTGAAAATCCCGACCAATTATAAAACTAGATTTGAAAATCCGGACCTATTATAGAAACTGGATTTGAAAATCCCGACCAGTTATAAATATGGATTTGAAAATCCCAACCAGTTATAAAACTAGATTTAAAAATCCCGACCAGTTATAGAAACTGCATTTGAAAATCCTGACCAGTTATAAAACTGGATTTGAAAATCCCGACCAGTTATAGAAATTGGATTTGAAAATCCCGACCAGTTATGACACTAGATTTGGAAATCACGACCAGTTATAGAAACTGGATTTGAAAATCCTGACCAGTTATAGAAAGTGGATTTGAAAATCCGACCAGTTATAGAAACTGGATTTGAAAATCCCGACCAGTTGTAAAAACTGAATTTTAAAAATCCTGACCAGTTACAAAAACTGGATTTGAAAATCCCGACCAGTTATAAAAACTAGATTTGAAAATCCCGACCAGTTATAGAAATTGGATATGAAAATCCCGACCAGTTATAGAAACTGGATTTGAAAATCCCGACCAGTTATAAAAACTAGATTTGAAAATCCCGACCAGTTATAAAACTGGATTTGAAAATCCCGACCAGTTATAGAAACTGGATTTGAAAATCCTGACCAGTTATAAAAACTGGATTTGAAAATCCTGACCAGTTATAGAAACTGAATTTGAAAATCCCGACCAGTTATAAAAACTGGATTTGAAAAACCCAACATGTTATAAAACTAGATTTGAAAATCCCGACGAGTTATAGAAACTGAATTTGAAAATCCTGATCAGTTATAACACTGGATTTGAAAATCCCGACCAATTATAAAACTAGATTTGAAAATCCCGACCAGTTATAGAAAATGGATTTAAAAATTCTGACCAGTTATAAATCTATAATTGAAAATACCGACCAGTTATAGAAACTGGATTTCAAAATCCCGACCAGTTATAGAAACTGAATTTGAAAATCCCGACCAGTTATAGAAACTGGATTTGAAAATCCCGACCTGTTATAACACTGACTTTGAAAATCCCGACCGGTTATAAAAACTGGATTTGAAAATCCCGACCAGTTATAGAAACTTGATTTGAAAATCCTGACCAGTTATAGAAACTGGATTTGAAAATCCCGATCAGTTATAAAAACTGGATTTGAAAATCCCGACCAGTTATAAAACTGGATTTGAAAATCCCGACCAGTTATAGAAACTGGATTTGAAAATCCTGATCAGTTATAACACTGGATTTGAAAATCCCGACCAATTATAAAACTAGATTTGAAAATCCGGACCTGTTATAGAAACTGTATTTGAAAATCTCGACCAGTTATAAAACTAGATTTGAAAATCCCAACCAGTTATAAAACTAGATTTTAAAATCCCGACCAGTTATAGAAACTGGATTTGAAAATCTTAACCAGTTATAGAAACTGGATTTGAAAATATCGACCAGTTATAGAAACTGGATTTGAAAATCCCGACCAGATATAGAAACTGGATTTGAAAATCCCGACCAGTTATAACTCTGAATTTGAAAATCCCGACCAGTTATAAAAACTGGATTTGAAAATCTCGACCAGTTATAGAAACTGGATTTTAAAATCCTGACCAGTTATAGAAACTGAATTTGAAAATCCCGACCAGTTATAAAAACTAGATTTGAAAATCCCGACTAGTTATAAAACTGGATTTGAAAATCCCGATGAGTTATAGAAACTGAATTTGAAAATCCTGATCAGTTATAACACTGGATTTGAAAATCCCGACCAATTATAAAACTAGAGTTGAAAATCCCGACCAGTTATAGAAATTGGATTTGAAAATCCCGACCAGTTATAACACTGAATTTGAAAATCCCGACCGGTTATAAAAACTGGATTTGAAAATCCCGACCAGTTATAGAAACTTGATTTGAAAATCCTAACCAGTTATAGAAACTGGATTTGAAAATGCCGACCAGTTATAAAAACTGGATTTGAAAATCTCGACCAGTTATAAAACTGGATTTGAAAATCCCGACCAGTTATAGAAACTGGATTTGAAAATCCCGACCAGTTATAAAATCTGGAATTGAAAATCCCGACCAGTTATAGAAACTGGATTTCAAAATCCCGACCAGTTATAACACTGAATTTGAAAATCCCGACTGGTTATAAAAACTGGATTTGAAAATCCCGACTAGTTATAAAAACTTGATTTAAAAATCCAGACCAGTTATAGAAACTGGATTTGAAAATCCCGACCAGTTATAAAAACTGGATTTGAAAATCCCGACCAGTTATAAAACTGGATTTGAAAATCTCGACCAGTTATAGAAACTGTAATTGAAAATCCTGATCAGTTATAACACTGGATTTGAAAATCCCGACCAATTATAAAACTAGATTTGAAAATCCAGACCTGTTATAGAAACTGGATTTGAAAATCCCGACCAGTTATAAAAACTGGATTTGAAAATCCTGATCAGTTATAGAAACTGAATTTGAAAATCCTGACCAGTTATAAAAACTGGATTTGAAAATCCTGACCAGTTATGGAAACTGAATTTGAAAATCCGGACCAGTTATAAAAACTGGATTTGAAAATCCCGACCAGTTATAAAACTAGATTTGAAAATCCCGACGAGTTATAGAAACTGAATTTGAAAATCATGATCAGTTATAACACTGGATTTGAAAATCCCGACCAATTATAAAACTAGATTTGAAAATCCCGACCAGTTATAGAAAATGGATTTAAAAATTCTGACCAGTTATAAATCTGTAATTGAAAATACCGACCAGTTATAGAAACTGGATTTCAAAATCCCGACCAGTTATAGAAACTGAATTTGAAAATCCCGACCAGTTATAGAAACTGGATTTGAAAATCCCGACCTGTTATAACACTGAATTTGAAAATCCCGACCGATTATAAAAACTGGATTTGAAAATCCCGACCAGTTATAGAAACTTGATTTGAAAATCCTGACCAGTTATAAAAACTGGATTTGAAAATCCCGACCAGTTATAAAAACTGGATTTGAAAATCCCGACCAGTTATAGAAACTGGATTTGAAAATCCCGACCAGTTATAAAATATGGAATTGAAAATCCCGACCAGTTATAGAAACTGGATTTCAAAATCCCGACCAGTTATAACACTGAATTTGAAAATCCCGACCGGTTATAAAAACTGGATTTGAAAATCCCGACCAGTTATAGAAACTTGATTTTAAAATCCTGACCAGTTATAGAAACTGGATTTGAAAATCCCGATCAGTTATAAAAACTGGATTTGAAAATCCCGACCAGTTATAAAACTGGATTTGAAAATCCCGACCAGTTATAGAAACTGGATTTGAAAATCCTGATCAGTTATAACACTGGATTTGAAAATCCCGACCAATTATAAAACTAGATTTGAAAATCCGGACCTGTTATAGAAACTGTATTTGAAAATCTCGACCAGTTATAAATCTAGATTTGAAAATCCCAACCAGTTATAAAACTAGATTTTAAAATCCCGACCAGTCATAGAAACTGGATTTGAAAATCTTAACCAGTTATAGAAACTGGATTTGAAAATATCGACCAGTTATAGAAACTGGATTTGAAAATCCCGACCAGATATAGAAACTGGATTTGAAAATCCCGACCAGTTATAACTCTGAATTTGAAAATCCCGACCAGTTATAAAAACTGGATTTGAAAATCTCGACAAGTTATAGAAACTGGATTTTAAAATCCTGACCAGTTATAAAAACTGAATTTGAAAATCCCGACCAGTTATAAAAACTAGATTTGAAAATCCCGACTAGTTATAAAACTGGATTTGAAAATCCAGATGAGTTATAGAAACTGAATTTGAAAATCCTGATCAGTTATAACACTGGATTTGAAAATCCCGACCAATTATAAAACTAGATTTGAAAATCCCGACCAGTTATAGAAATTGGATTTGAAAATCCTGACCAGTTATAACACTGAATTTGAAAATCCCGACCGGTTATAAAAACTGGATTTGAAAATCCCGACCAGTTATAGAAACTTGATTTGAAAATCCTAACCAGTTATAGAAACTGGATTTGAAAATGCCGACCAGTTATAAAAACTGGATTTGAAAATCTCGACCAGTTATAAAACTGGATTTGAAAATCCCGACCAGTTATAGAAACTGGATTTGAAAATCCCGACCAGTTATAAAATCTGGAATTGAAAATCCCGACCAGTTATAGAAACTGGATTTCAAAATCCCGACCAGTTATAACACTGAATTTGAAAATCCCGACTGGTTATAAAAACTGGATTTGAAAATCCCGACTAGTTATAAAAACTTGATTTAAAAATCCAGACCAGTTATAGAAACTGGATTTGAAAATCCCGACCAGTTATAAAAACTGGATTTGAAAATCCCGACCAGTTATAAAACTGGATTTGAAAATCCCGACCAGTTATAGAAACTGGAATTGAAAATCCTGATCAGTTATAACACTGGATTTGAAAATCCCGACCAATTATAAAACTAGATTTGAAAATCCAGACCTGTTATAGAAACTGGATTTGAAAATCCCGACCAGTTATAAATCTGGATTTGAAAATCCCGACCAGTTATAAAACTACATTTAAAAATCCCGACCTGTTATAGAAACTGCATTTGAAAAATCCCGACCAGTTATAAAAACTAGATTTGAAAATCCCAACCAATTATAGAAACTGGATTTGAAAATCCTGACCAGTTATAGAAACTGGATTTGAAAATCCCGACCAGTTATAGAAACTGGATTTGAAAATCCCGACTAGTTATAAAAACTGGATTTGAAAATCCCAACCAGTTATAAAACTAGATTTAAAAATCCCGACCAGTTATAGAAACTGAATTTGAGAATCCTGACCAGTTATAAAACTGGATTTGAAAATCCCGACCAGTTATAGAAATTGGATTTGAAAATCCCGACCAGTTATGACACTAGATTTGGAAATCACGACCAGTTATAGAAACTGAATTTGAAAATCCTGATCAGTTATAACACTGGATTTGAAAATCCCGACCAATTATAAAACTAGATTTGAAAATCCCGACCAGTTATAGAAAATGGATTTGAAAATCCCGACAAGTTATAAAACTGGATTTAAAAATCCTGACAAGCTATAGAAACTATATTTGAAAATCCCGACTAGTTATAAAAACTGGATTTTAAAATCCCAACCAGTTATAGAAACTGGATTTCAAAATCCCGACCAGTTATAGAAACTGGAGTTGAAAATCCCGACTAGTTATAACACTGAATTTGAAAAACCCGACTAGTTATAAAAACTGAATTTGAAAATCCCGACCAGTTATAGAAACTGGATTTGAAAATCCTGACCAGTTTTAGAAACTGAATTTGAAAATCCCGACCAGTTATAAAAACTGGATTTGAAAATCCCGACCAGTTATAAAACTGAATTTCAAAATCCCGATGAGTTATAACACTGGATTTGAAAATCCCGACCAATTATAAAATTAGATTTGAAAATCCCGACCAGTTATAGAAAATGGATTTGAAAATCCTGACCAGTTATAAAACTGGATTTGAAAATCCCGACGAGTTATAGAAACTGAATTTGAAAATTCTGATCAGTTATAACACTGGATTTGAAAATCCCGACCAATTATAAAACTAGATTTGAAAATCCCGACCAGTTATAGAAAATGGATTTGAAAATCCCGACCAGTTATAAAACTGGATTTGAAAATCCCGACCAGTTATAAAACTGGATTTGAAAATCCCGACCAGTTATAGAAACTGGATTTGAAAATCCTGACCAGTTATAGAAACTGGATTTGAAAATCCCGACCAGTTATAAAATCTGGAATTGAAAATCCCGACCAGTTATAGAAACTGGATTTCAAAATCCCGACCAGTTATAGAAACTGCATTTGAAAATCCCGACCAGTTATAGAAACTGGATTTGAAAATCCCGACCAGTTATAACACTGAATTTGAAAATCCCGCCGGTTATAAAAACTGGATTTGAAAATCCCGACCAGTTATAGAAACTTGATTTGAAAATCCTGACCAGTTATAGAAACTGGATTTGAAAATCCCGACTAGTTATAAAAACTGGATTTGAAAATCCCAACCAGTTATAAAACTCGATTTGAAAATCCCGACCAGTTATAGAAACTGGATTTGAAAATCCTGATCAGTTATAACACTGCATTTGAAAATCCCAACCAATTATAAAACTAGATTTGAAAATCCGGACCTATTATAGAAACTGGATTTGAAAATCCCGACCAGTTATAAATCTGGATTTGAAAATCCCAACCAGTTATAAAACTAGATTTAAAAATCCCGACCAGTTATAGAAACTGCATTTGAAAATCCTGACCAGTTATAAAACTGGATTTGAAAATCCCGACCAGTTATAGAAATTGGATTTGAAAATCCCGACCAGTTATGACACTAGATTTGGAAATCACGACCAGTTATAGAAACTGGATTTGAAAATCCTGACCAGTTATAGAAAGTGGATTTGAAAATCCGACCAGTTATAGAAACTGGATTTGAAAATCCCGACCAGTTGTAAAAACTGAATTTTGAAAATCCTGACCAGTTACAAAAACTGGATTTGAAAATCCCGACCAGTTATAAAAACTAGATTTGAAAATCCCGACCAGTTATAGAAATTGGATATGAAAATCCCGACCAGTTATAGAAACTGGATTTGAAAATCCCGACCAGTTATAAAAACTAGATTTGAAAATCCCGACCAGTTATAAAACTGGATTTGAAAATCCCGACCAGTTATAGAAACTGGATTTGAAAATCCCGACCAGTTATAAAAACTGGATTTCAAAATCTCGACCAGTTATAGAAACTGGATTTCAAAATCCCGACCAGTTATAGAAACTGGATTTGAAAATCCCGACCAGTTATAACACTGAATTTGAAAATCCCGACCAGTTATAAAAACTGGATTTGAAAATCCCGACCAGTTATAAAAACTGGATTTGAAAATCCTGATCAGTTATAGAAACTGAATTTGAAAATCCTGACCAGTTATAAAAACTGGATTTGAAAATCCTGACCAGTTATAGAAACTGAATTTGAAAATCCGGACCAGTTATAAAAACTGGATTTGAAAATCCCGACCAGTTATAAAACTAGATTTGAAAATCCCGACGAGTTATAGAAACTGAATTTGAAAATCCTGATCAGTTATAACACTGGATTTGAAAATCCCGACCAATTATAAAACTAGATTTGAAAATCCCGACCAGTTATAGAAAATGGATTTAAAAATTTTGACCAGTTATAAATCTATAATTGAAAATACCGACCAGTTATAGAAACTGGATTTCAAAATCCCGACCAGTTATAGAAACTGAATTTGAAAATCCCGACCAGTTATAGCAACTGGATTTGAAAATCCCGACATGTTATAACACTGACTTTGAAAATCCCGACCGGTTATAAAAACTGGATTTGAAAATCCCGACGAGTTATAGAAACTTGATTTGAAAATCCTGACCAGTTATAAAAACTGGATTTGAAAATCCCGACCAGTTATAGAAACTGGATTTGAAAATCCCGACCAGTTATAAAATCTGGAATTGAAAATCCCGACCAGTTATAGAAACTGGATTTCAAAATCCCGACCAGTTATAACACTGAATTTGAAAATCCCGACCGGTTATAAAAACTGGATTTGAAAATCCCGACCAGTTATAGAAACTTGATTTGAAAATCCTGACCAGTTATAGAAACTGGATTTGAAAATCCCGATCAGTTATAAAAACTGGATTTGAAAATCCCGACCAGTTATAAAACTGGATTTGAAAATCCCGACCAGTTATAGAAACTGGATTTGAAAATCCTGATCAGTTATAACACTGGATTTGAAAATCCCGACCAATTATAAAACTAGATTTGAAAATCCGGACCTGTTATAGAAACTGTATTTGAAAATCTCGACCAGTTATAAATCTAGATTTGAAAATCCCAACCAGTTATAAAACTAGATTTTAAAATCCCGACCAGTTATAGAAACTGGATTTGAAAATCTTGACCAGTTATAGAAACTGGATTTGAAAATATCGACCAGTTATAGAAACTGGATTTGAAAATCCCGACCAGATATAGAAACTGGATTTGAAAATCCCGACCAGTTATAACTCTGAATTTGAAAATCCCGACCAGTTATAAAAACTGGATTTGAAAATCCCGACCAGTTATAGAAACTGGATTTTAAAATCCTGACCAGTTATAGAAACTGAATTTGAAAATCCCGACCAGTTATAAAAACTAGATTTGAAAATCCCGACTAGTTATAAAACTGTATTTGAAAATCCCGACGAGTTATAGAAACTGAATTTGAAAATCCTGATCAGTTATAACACTGGATTTGAAAATCCCGACCAATTATAAAACTAGATTTGAAAATCCCGACCAGTTATAGAAATTGGATTTGAAAATCCCGACCAGTTATAACACTGAATTTGAAAATCCCGACCGGTTATAAAAACTGGATTTGAAAATCCCGACCAGTTATAGAAACTTGATTTGAAAATCCTAACCAGTTATAGAAACATGATTTGAATATCCCGACCAGTTATAACAACTGGATTTGAAAATCTCGACCAGTTATAAAACTGGATTTGAAAATTCCGACCAGTTATAGAAACTGGATTTGAAAATCCAGACCAGTTATAAAATCTGGAATTGAAAATCCCGACCAGTTATAGAAACTGGATTTCAAAATCCCGACCAGTTATAACACTGAATTTGAAAATCCCGACTGGTTATAAAAACTGGATTTGAAAATCCCGACTAGTTATAAAAACTTGATTTAAAAATCCAGACCAGTTATAGAAACTGGATTTGAAAATCCCGACCAGTTATAAAAACTGGATTTGAAAATCCCGACCAGTTATAAAACTGGATTTGAAAATCCCGACCAGTTATAGAAACTGGAATTGAAAATCCTGATCAGTTATAACACTGGATTTGAAAATCCCGACCAATTATAAAACTAGATTTGAAAATCCGGACCTGTTATAGAAACTGGATTTGAAAATCCCGACCAGTTATAAAAACTGGATTTGAAAATCCTGATCAGTTATAGAAACTGAATTTGAAAATCCTGACCAGTTATAAAAACTGGATTTGAAAATCCTGACCAGTTATAGAAACTGAATTTGAAAATCCGGACCAGTTATAAAAACTGGATTTGAAAATCCCGACCAGTTATAAAACTAGATTTGAAAATCCCGACGAGTTATAGAAACTGAATTTGAAAATCATGATCAGTTATAACACTGGATTTGAAAATCCCGACCAATTATAAAACTAGATTTGAAAATCCGGACCAGTTATAGAAAATGGATTTAAAAATTCTGACCAGTTATAAATCTGTAATTGAAAATACCGACCAGTTATAGAAACTGGATTTCAAAATCCCGACCAGTTATAGAAACTGAATTTGAAAATCCCGACCAGTTATAGAAACTGGATTTGAAAATCCCGACCTGTTATAACACTGAATTTGAAAATCCCGACCGGTTATAAAAACTGGATTTGAAAATCCCGACCACTTATAGAAACTTGATTTGAAAATCCTGACCAGTTATAAAAACTGGATTTGAAAATCCCGACCAGTTATAGAAACTGGATTTGAAAATCCCGACCCGTTATAAAATATGGAATTGAAAATCCCGACCAGTTATAGAAACTGGATTTCAAA
Source organism: Nuphar pumila (assembly GCF_984573655.1). Taxonomy (NCBI): domain Eukaryota; kingdom Viridiplantae; phylum Streptophyta; class Magnoliopsida; order Nymphaeales; family Nymphaeaceae; genus Nuphar; species Nuphar pumila. The sequence goes on from NC_143258.1 coordinate 65,059,875, forward strand.
ATCCCGACCAGTTATAACACTGAATTTGAAAATCCCGACCGGTTATAAAAACTGGATTTGAAAATCCCGACCAGTTATAGAAACTTGATTTGAAAATCCTGACCAGTTATAGAAACTGGATTTAAAAATCCCGATCAGTTATAAAAACTGGATTTGAAAATCCCGACCAGTTATAAAACTGGATTTGAAAATCCCGACCAGTTATAGAAACTGGATTTGAAAATCCTGATCAGTTATAACACTGGATTTGAAAATCCCGACCAATTATAAAACTAGATTTGAAAATCCGGACCTGTTATAGAAACTGTATTTGAAAATCTCGACCAGTTATAAATCTAGATTTGAAAATCCCAACCAGTTATAAAACTAGATTTTAAAATCCCGACCAGTTATAGAAACTGGATTTGAAAATCTTAACCAGTTATAGAAACTGGATTTGAAAATATCGACCAGTTATAGAAACTGGATTTGAAAATCCCGACCAGATATAGAAACTGGATTTGAAAATCCCGACCAGTTATAACTCTGAATTTGAAAATCCCGACCAGTTATAAAAACTGGATTTTAAAATCCTGACCAGTTATAGAAACTGAATTTGAAAATCCCGACCAGTTATAAAAACTAGATTTGAAAATCCCGACTAGTTATAAAACTGGATTTGAAAATCCCGATGAGTTATAGAAACTGAATTTGAAAATCCTGATCAGTTATAACACTGGATTTGAAAATCCCGACCAATTATAAAACTAGATTTGAAAATCCCGACCAGTTATAGAAATTGGATTTGAAAATCCCGACCAGTTATAACACTGAATTTGAAAATCCCGACCGGTTATAAAAACTGGATTTGAAAATCCCGACCAGTTATAAAAACTTGATTTGAAAATCCTAACCAGTTATAGAAACTGGATTTGAAAATGCCGACCAGTTATAAAAACTGGATTTGAAAATCTCGACCAGTTATAAAACTGGATTTGAAAATCCCGACCAGTTATAGAAACTGGATTTGAAAATCCCGACCAGTTATAAAATCTGGAATTGAAAATCCCGACCAGTTATAGAAACTGGATTTCAAAATCCCGACCAGTTATAACACTGAATTTGAAAATCCCGACTGGTTATAAAAACTGGATTTGAAAATCCCGACTAGTTATAAAAACTTGATTTAAAAATCCAGACCAGTTATAGAAACTGGATTTGAAAATCCCGACCAGTTATAAAAACTGGATTTGAAAATCCCGACCAGTTATAAAACTGGATTTGAAAATCCCGACCAGTTATAGAAACTGGAATTGAAAATCCTGATCAGTTATAACACTGGATTTGAAAATCCCGACCAATTATAAAACTAGATTTGAAAATCCCAACCAGTTATAAAACTACATTTAAAAATCCCGACCTGTTATAGAAACTGCATTTGAAAAATCCCGACCAGTTATAAAAACTAGATTTGAAAATCCCAACCAATTATAGAAACTGGATTTGAAAATCCTGACCAGTTATAGAAACTGGATTTGAAAATCTCGACCAGTTATAGAAACTGGATTTGAAAATCCCGACTAGTTATAAAAACTGGATTTGAAAATCCCAACCAGTTATAAAACTAGATTTAAAAATCCCGACCAGTTATAAAAACTGAATTTGAGAATCCTGACCAGTTATAAAACTGGATTTGAAAATCCCGACCAGTTATAGAAATTGGATTTGAAAATCCCGACCAGTTATGACACTAGATTTGGAAATCACGACCAGTTATAGAAACTGGATTGGAAAATCCTGACCAGTTATAAAACTGGATTTGAAAATCCCGACCAGTTATAGAAACTAGATTTGAAAATCCCGACTAGTTATAAAAACTGGATTTGAAAATCCCAACCAGTTATAGAAACTGGATTTCAAAATCCCGACCAGTTATAAAAACTGGAGTTGAAAATCCCGACCAGTTATAACACTGAATTTGAAAATCCCGACCAGTTATAAAAACTGAATTTGAAAATCCCGACCAGTTATAGAAACTGGATTTGAAAATCCTGACCAGTTATAGAAACTGAATTTTAAAATCCCGACCAGTTATAAAAACTGGATTTGAAAATCCCGACCTGTTATAAAACTGGATTTGAAGATCCCGACGAGTTATAGAAACTGAATTTGAAAATCCTGATGAGTTATAACACTGGATTTGAAAATCCCGACCAATTCTAAAACTAGATTTGAAAATCCCGACCAGTTATAGAAAATGGATTTGAAAATCCCGACCAGTTATAACACTGAATTTGAAAATCCCGACCGGTTATAAAAACTGGATTTGAAAATCCCGACCAGTTATAGAAACTTGATTTGAAAATCCTGACCAGTTATAGAAACTGGATTTGAAAATCCCGATCAGTTATAAAAACTGGATTTAAAAATCCCGACCAGTTATAAAACTGGATTTGAAAATCCCGACCAGTTATAGAAACTGGATTTGAAAATCCTGATCAGTTATAACACTGGATTTGAAAATCCCGACCAATTATAAAACTAGATTTGAAAATCCGGACCTGTTATAGAAACTGTATTTGAAAATCCCGACCAGTTATAAATCTAGATTTGAAAATCCCAACCAGTTATAAAACTAGATTTTAAAATCCCGACCAGTTATAGAAACTGGATTTGAAAATCCCGACCAGTTATAACACTGAATTTGAAAATCCCGACCAGTTATAAAAACTGGATTTGAAAATCCCGACCAGTTATAAAAACTAGATTTGAAAATCCTGATCAGTTATAGAAACTGAATTTGAAAATCCTGACCAGTTATAAAAACTGGATTTGAAAATCCTGACCAGTTATAGAAACTGAATTTGAAAATCCGGACCAGTTATAAAAACTGGATTTGAAAATCCCGACCAGTTATAAAACTAGATTTGAAAATCCCGACGAGTAATAGAAACTGAATTTGAAAATCCTGATCAGTTATAACACTGGATTTGAAAATCCCGACCAATTATAAAACTAGATTTGAAAATCCCGACCAGTTATAGAAAATGGATTTAAAAATCCCGACCAGTTATAAATCTGTAATTGAAAATACCGACCAGTTATAGAAACTGGATTTCAAAATCCCGACCAGTTATAGAAACTGAATTTGAAAATCCCGACCAGTTATAGAAACTGGATTTGAAAATCCTGACCTGTTATAACACTGAATTTGAAAATCCCCACCGGTTATAAAAACTGGATTTAAAAATCCGGACCAGTTATAGAAACTTGATTTGAAAATCCTGACCAGTTATAAAAACTGGATTTGAAAATCCCGACCAATTATAAAACTGGATTTGAAAATCCCGACCACTTATAGAAACTGGATTTGAAAATCCCGACCAGTTATAAAATCCGGAATTGAAAATCCCGACCAGTTATAGAAACTGGATTTCAAAATCCCGACCAGTTATAACACTGAATTTGAAAATCCCGACCGGTTATAAAAACTAGATTTGAAAATCCCGACCAGTTATAGAAACTTGATTTGAAAATCCTGACCAGTTATAGAAACTGGATTTGAAAATCCCGATCAGTTATAAAAACTGGATTTGAAAATCCCGACCAGTTATAAAACTGGATTTGAAAACCCCGACCAGTTATAGAAACTGGATTTGAAAATCCTAATCAGTTATAACACTGGATTTGAAAATCCCGACCAATTATAAAACTAGATTTGAAAATCCGGACCTGTTATAGAAACTGTATTTGAAAATCCCGACCAGTTATAAATCTAGATTTGAAAATCCCAACCAGTTGTAAAACTAGATTTTAAAATCCCGACCAGTTATAGAAACTGGATTTGAAAATCTTGACCAGTTATACAAACTGGATTTGAAAATATCGACCAGTTATAGAAACTGGATTGGAAAATCCCGACCAGATATAGAAACTGGATTTGAAAATCCCGACCAGTTATAACTCTGAATTTGAAAATCCCGACCAGTTATAAAAACTGGATTTGAAAATCCCGACCAGTTATAGAAACTGGATTTGAAAATCCTGACCAGTTATAGAAACTGAATTTGAAAATCCCGACCAGTTATAAAAACTAGATTTGAAAATCCCGACTAGTTATAAAACTGGATTTGAAAATCCCGACGAGTTATAGAAACTGAATTTGAAAATCCTGATCAGTTATAACACTGGATTTGAAAATCCCGACCAATTATAAAACTAGATTTGAAAATCCCGACCTGTTATAGAAATTGGATTTGAAAATCCCGACCAGTTATAACACTGAATTTGAAAATCCCGACCGGTTATAAAAACTGGATTTGAAAATCCCGACCAGTTATAGAAACTTGATTTGAAAATCCGAACCAGTTATAGAAACTGGATTTGAAAATCCCGACCAGTTATAAAAACTGGATTTGAAAATCTCGACCAGTTATAAAACTGGATTTGAAAATCCCGACCAGTTATAGAAACTGGATTTGAAAATCCCGACCAGTTATAAAATCTGGAATTGAAAATCCCGACCAGTTATAGAAACTGGATTTGAAAATCCCGACCAGTTATAACACTGAATTTGAAAATCCCGACCGATTATAAAAACTGGATTTGAAAATCCCCACTAGTTATAAAAACTTGATTTAAAAATCCAGACCAGTTATAGAAACTGGATTTGAAAATCCCGACCAGTTATAAAAACTGGATTTGAAAATCCCGACCAGTTATAAAACTGGATTTGAAAATCCCGACCAGTTATAGAAACTGGAATTGAAAATCCTGATCAGTTATAACACTGGATTTGAAAATCCTGACCAATTATAAAACTAGATTTGAAAATCCGGACCTGTTATAGAAACTGGATTTGAAAATCCCGACCAGTTATAAATCTGGATTTGAAAATCCCAACCAGTTATAAAACTACATTTAAAAATCCCGACCTGTTATAGAAACTGCATTTGAAAAATCCCGACCAGTTATAAAAACTAGATTTGAAAATCCCAACCAGTTATAGAAACTGGATTTGAAAATCCTGACCAGTTATAGAAACTGGATTTGAAAATCCCGACCAGTTATAGAAACTGGATTAGAAAATCCCGACTAGTTATAAAAACTGGATTTGAAAATCCCAACCAGTTATAAAACTAGATTTAAAAATCCCGACCGGTTATAGAAACTGAATTTGAGAATCCTGACCAGTTATAAAACTGGATTTGAAAATCTCGACCAGTTATAGAAATTGGATTTGAAAATCCCGACCAGTTATGACACTAGATTTGGAAATCACGACCAGTTATAGAAACTGGATTTGAAAATCCTGACTAGTTATAAAACTGGATTTGAATATCCCGACCAGTTATAGAAACTGGATTTGAAAATCCCAACTAGTTATAAAAACTAGATTTGAAAATCCCAACCAGTTATAGAAACTGAATTTCAAAATCCCGACCAGTTATAAAAACTGGAGTTGAAAATCCCGACCAGTTATAACACTGAATTTGAAAATCCCGACCAGTTATAAAAACTGAATTTGAAAATCCCGACCAGTTATAGAAACTGGATTTGAAAATCCTGACCAGTTATAGAAACTGAATTTTAAAATCCCGACAAGTTATAAAAACTGGATTTGAAAATCCCGACCTGTTATAAAACTGGATTTGAAGATCCCGACGAGTTATAGAAACTGAATTTGAAAATCCTGATGAGTTATAACACTGGATTTGAAAATCCCGACCAATTCTAAAACTAGATTTGAAAATCCCGACCAGTTATAGAAAATGGATTTGAAAATCCCGACTAGTTATAAAACTGGATTTGAAAATCCCGACCAGTTATAGAAACTGGATTTGAAAATCCTGACCAGTTATAAAACTGGATTTGAAAATCTCGACCAGTTATAGAAATTGGATTTGAAAATCCCGACCAGTTATGACACTAGATTTGGAAATCACGACCAGTTATAGAAACTGGATTTGAAAATCCTGACTAGTTATAAAACTGGATTTGAATATCCCGACCAGTTATAGAAACTGGATTTGAAAATCCCAACTAGTTATAAAAACTGGATTTGAAAATCCCAACCAGTTATAGAAACTGGATTTCAAAATCCCGACCAGTTATAAAAACTGGAGTTGAAAATCCCGACCAGTTATAACACTGAATTTGAAAATCCCGACCAGTTATAAAAACTGAATTTGAAAATCCCGACCAGTTATAGAAACTGGATTTGAAAATCCTGACCAGTTATAGAAACTGAATTTTAAAATCCCGACCAGTTATAAAAACTGGATTTGAAAATCCCGACCTGTTATAAAACTGGATTTGAAGATCCCGACGAGTTATAGAAACTGAATTTGAAAATCCTGATGAGTTATAACACTGGATTTGAAAATCCCGACCAATTCTAAAACTAGATTTGAAAATCCCGACCAGTTATAGAAAATGGATTTGAAAATCCCGACCAGTTATAAAACTGGATTTGAAAATCCGACCAGTTATAAAACTGGATTTAAAAATCCCGACCAGTTATAGAAACTGGATTTGAAAATCCCGACCAGTTATAAAACTGGATTTTAAAATCCCGACTAGTTATAGAAACTGGATTTGAAAATCCTGACCAGTTATAAAACTGGATTTGAAAATCCCGACCAGTTATAGAAACTGGATTTAAAAATTTCGACCAGTTATGACACTAGATTTGAAAATCCCGACCTGTTATAGATACTCGATTTGAAAATCCCGACCAGTTATAAAAACTGGAGTTGAAAATCCCGACCAGTTATAGAAACTGGATTTGAAAATCCCGACCAGTTATAAAAATTGGATTTGAAAATCCCGACCAGTTATAAAACTGGATTTGAAAATCCCGACCAGTTATAGAAACTGGATTAGAAAATTCTGATCAGTTATAACACTGGATTTGAAAATCCCAACCAATTATAAAACTAGTTTTGAAAATCCGGACCTGTTATAGAAACTGGATTTGAAAATCCCGACCAGTTATAAATCTGGATTTGAAAATCCCAACCAGTTATAAAACTAGATTTAAAAATCCCGACCAGTTATAGAAACTGCATTTGAAAATCCTGACCAGTTATAAAACTGGATTTGAAAATCCCGACCAGTTCTAGAAATTGGATTTGAAAATCCCGACCAGTTATGACACTAGATTTGGAAATCACGACCAGTTATAGAAACTGGATTTGAAAATCCCGACCAGTTATAGAAACTGGATTTGAAAATCCCGATCAGTTATAGAAACTGGATTTGAAAATCCCGACCAGTTGTAAAAACTGAATTTTGAAAATCCCGACCAGTTACAAAAACTGGATTTGAAAATCCCGACCAGTTATAAAAACTAGATTTGAAAATCCCGACCAGTTATAGAAACTGGATTTGAAAATCCCGAGTAGTTATAGAATCTGGATTTGAAAATCCCGACCAGTTATAGAAACTAGATTTGAAAATCCCGACCAGTTATAAAACTGGATTTGAAAATCCCAACCAGTTATAGAAACTGGATTTGAAAATCTTGACCAGTTATAAAAACTGGATTTGAAAATCCCGACCAGTTATAGAAACTGGATTTCAAAATCCCGACCAGTTATAGAAACTGGATTTGAAAATCCCGACCAGTTATAGAAACTGGATTTGAAAATCCCGACCAGTTATAACACTGAATTTGAAAATCCCGACCAGTTATAAAAACTAGATTTGAAAATCCCGACCAGTTATATAAACTGGATTTGAAAATCCTGACCAGTTATAGAAACTGAATTTGAAAATCCCGACCAGTTATCAAAACTAGATTTGAAAATCCCGACCAGTTATAAAACTGGATTTGAAAATCCCGACGAGTTATAGAAACTGAATTTGAAAATCCTGATAAGTTATAATACTGGATTTGAAAATCCCGACCAATTATAAAACTAAATTTGAAAATCCAGACCAGTTATAGAAAATGGATTTGAAAATCCCGACCAGTTATAAAACCGGATTTGAAAATCCCGACCAGTTATAGAAACTGGATTTGAAAATCTTGACCAGTTATAAAACTGGATTTGAAAATCCCGACCAGTTATAGAAACTGGATTTAAAAATTCTGACCAGTTATGACACTAGATTTGAAAATCCCGACCTATTATAGATACTTGATTTGAAAATCCCGAACAGTTATAAAAACTGGATTTGAAAATCCCGACTAGTTATAAAAACTGGATTTCAAAATCCCGACCAGTTATAGAAACTGGATTTGAAAATCCCGACCAGTTATAGAAACTGGATTTGAAAATCCCGACCAGTTATAACACTGAATTTGAAAATCCCGACCAGTTATAAAAACTGGATTTGAAAATGCCGACCAGTTATAAAAACTGGATTTGAAAATCCTGATCAGTTATAGAAACTGAATTTGAAAATTCTGACCAGTTATAAAAACTGGATTTGAAAATCCTGACCAGTTATAGAAACTGAATTTGAAAATCCGGACTAGTTATAAAAACTGGATTTGAAAATCCCGACCAGTTATAAAACTAGATTTGAAAATCCCGACGAGTTATGGAAACTGAATTTGAAAATCCTGATCAGTTATAACACTGGATTTGAAAATCCCGACCAATTATAAAACTAGATTTGAAAATCCCGACCAGTTATAGAAAATGGATTTAAAAATCCCGACCAGTTATAACATTGAATTTGAAAATCCCGACCAGTTATAGAAACTGGATTTCAAAATCCTGACCAGTTATAGAAACTGAATTTGAAAATCCCGACCAGTTATAGAAACTGGATTTGAAAATCCCGACCTGTTATAACACTGAATTTGAAAATCCCGACCGGTTATAAAAACTGGATTTGAAAATCCCGACCAGTTATAGAAACTTGATTTGAAAATCCCGACCTGTTTTAACACTGAATTTGAAAATCCCGACCAGTTACAAAAACTGGATTTGAAAATTCTGACCAGTTATAAAAACTAGATTTGAAAATCCCGACCAGTTATAGAAACTAGATTTGAAAATCCCGACCAGTTATAGAAACTGGATTTGAAAATCCCGACCAGTTATAAAAACTAGATTTGAAAATCCCGACCATTTATAAAACTGGATTTCAAAATCCCGACCAGTTATAGAAACTGAATTTGAAAATCCCGACCAGTTATAAAAACTGGATTTGAAAATCCCGACCAGTTATAAAAACTGGATTTCAAAATCCCGACCTGTTATAGAAACTGAATTTGAAAATCCCGACCGGTTATAAAAACTGGATTTGAAAATCCCGACCAGTTATAGAAACTTGATTTGAAAATCCTGACGAGTTATAGAAACTGGATTTGAAAATCCCGACTAGTTATAAAAACTGGATTTGAAAATCCCGACCAGTTATAAAACTGGATTTGAAAATCCCGACCAGTTATAGAAACTGGATTTGAAAATCCTGATCAGTTATAACACTGGATTTGAAAATTCCGACCAATTATAAAACTAGATTTGAAAATCCGGACCTGTTATAGAAACTGGATTTGAAAATCCCGACCAATTATAAATCTGGATTTGAAAATCCCAACCAGTTATAAAACTAGATTTTAAAATCCCGACCAGTTATAGAAACTGGATTTGAAAATCCTGACGAGTTATAAAAACTGGATTTGAAAATCCCGACCAGTTATAAAAACTAGATTTGAAAATCCCGACCAGTTATCGAAACTGGATTTGAAAATCCCGACCAGTTATAGAAACTGGATTTGAAAATATCGACCACTTTTAGAAACTAGATTTGAAAATCCCGACCAGTTATAAAACTGGATTTGAAAATCCCGACCAGTTATAGAAACTGGATTTAAAAATCCCGACTAGTTATAAAAACTGGATTTGAAAATCCCAACCAGTTATAGAAACTGGATTTCAAAATCCCGACCAGTTATAGAAACTGGAGTTGAAAATCCCGACCAGTTATAAAACTGAATTTAAAAATCCCGACCAGTTATAAAAACTGAATTTGAAAATCCCGACCAGTTATAGAAACTGGATTTGAAAATACTCACCAGTTATAGAAACTGAATTTGAAAATCCCGACCAGTTATAAAAACTGGATTTGAAAATCCCGACTAGTTATAAAACTGGATTTGAAAATCCCGACGAGTTATAGAAACTGAATTTGAAAATCCTGATCAGTTATAACACTGGATTTGAAAATCCCGACCAATTATAAAACTAGATTTGAAAATCCAGACCAGTTATAAAAAATGGATTTGAAAATCCCGACCAGTTATAAAACTAGATTTGAAAATCCCGACCAGTTATAGAAACTGGATTTGAAAATCCTGACCAGTTATAAAACTGGATTTGAAAATCCCGACCAGTTATAGAAACTGGATTTAAAAATTCCGACCAGTTATGACACTAGATTTGAAAATCCCGACCAGTTATAACACTGAATTTGAAAATCCCGACCAGTTATAAAAACTGGATTTGAAAATCCCGACCAGTTATAGAAACTGGATTTGAAAATCCTGACCAGTTATAGAAACTGGATTTTAAAATCCCGACCAATTATAGAAACTAGATTTGAAAATCCTGACCAGTTATAGAAACTGGATTTGAAAATCCCGACTTGTAATAGAAACTGGATTTGAAAATCCCGACCAGTTATAGAAACTGGATTTGAAAATATCGACCAATTATAGAAACTAGATTTGAAAATCCCGACCAGTTATAAAACTGGATTTGAAAATCTCGACCAGTTATAGAAACTGGATTTGAAAATCCCGACCAGTTATAAAAACTGGATTTGAAAATTCCAACCAGTTATAGAAACTGGATTTCAAAATCCCGACCAGTTATAGAAACTGGAGTTGAAAATCCCGACCAGTTATAAAACTGAATTTAAAAATCCCGACCAGTTATAAAAACTGAATTTGAAAATCCCGACTAGTTATAGAAACTGGATTTGAAAATCCTGACCAGTTATAGAAACTGAATTTGAAAATCCCGACCAGTTATAAAAACTGGATTTGAAAATCCCGACCAGTTATAAAACTGGATTTGAAAATCCCGACGAGTTATAGAAACTGAATTTGAAAATCCTGATCAGTTATAACACTGGATTTGAAAATCCCGACCAATTATAAAACTAGATTTGAAAATCCAGACCAGTTATAGAAAATGGATTTGAAAATCCCGACTAGTTATAAAACTGGATTTGAAAATCCCGACCAGTTATAGAAACTGGATTTGAAAATCCTGACTAGTTATAAAACTGGATTTGAAAATCCCGACCAGTTATAGAAACTGGATTTAAAAATTCCGACCAGTTATGACACTAGATTTGAAAATCCCGACCTATTATAGATACTTGATTTGAAAATCCCGAACAGTTATAAAAACTGGAGTTGAAAATCCCGACCAGTTATAGAAACTGGATTTGAAAATCCTGACAGTTATAGAAACTGAATTTGAAAATCTCGAACAGTTATAGAAACTGGATATGAAAATCCAGACCAGTTATAGAAACTGGATTTAAAAATCCCGACCAGTTATAAAATCTGGAATTTAAAATCCCGACCAGTTATAGAAACTGGATTTCAAAATCCCGACCAGTTATAGATACTGGATTTGAAAATCCCGACCAGTTATAAAAACTGGATTTGAAAATCCAGACCAGTTATAACACTGAATTTGAAAATCCCGACCGGTTATAAAAACTGGATTTGAAAATCCCGACCAGTTATAAAAACTTGATTTGAAAATCCTGACCAGTTATAGAAACTGGATTTGAAAATTCCGACCAGTTATAAAAACTGGATTTGAAAATCCCGACCAGTTATAAAACTGGATTTGAAAATCCCGACCAGTTATAGAAACTGGATTTGAAAATCCTGATCAGTTATAACACTGCATTTGAAAATCCCAACCAATTATAAAACTAGATTTGAAAATCCGGACCTGTTATAGAAACTGGATTTGAAAATCCCGACCAGTTATAAATCTGGATTTGAAAATCCCAACCAGTTATAAAACTATATTTAAAAATCCTGACCAGTTATAGAAACTGCATTTGAAAATCCTGACCAGTTATAAAACTGGATTTGAAAATCCCGATCAGTTAAAGAAATTGGATTTGAAAATCCCGACCAGTTATGACACTAGATTTGGAAATCACGACCAGTTATAGAAACTGGATTTGAAAATCCCGATCAGTTATAGAAAGTGGATTTGAAAATCCGACCAGTTATAGAAACTGGATTTGAAAATCCCGACCAGTTGTAAAAACTGAATTTGGAAAATCCCGACCAGTTACAAAAACTGGATTTGAAAATCCCGACTAGTTATAAAAACTAGATTTGAAAATCCCGACCAGTTATAGAAACTAGATTTGAAAATCCCGACCACTTATAGAAACTGGATTTGAAAATCCCGACCAGTTATAAAAACTAGATTTGAAAATCCCGACCAGTTATAAAACTGGATTTCAAAATCCCGACCAGTTATAGAAACTGAATTTGAAAATCCCGACCAGTTATAAAAACTGGATTTGAAAATCCCGACTAGTTATAAAAACTGGATTTCAAAATCCCGACCAGTTATAGAAACTGAATTTGAAAATCTCGACCGGTTATAAAAACTAGATTTGAAAATCCCGACTAGTTATAGAAACTAGATTTGAAAATCCCGACCAGTTATAGAAACTGGATTTGAAAATCCCGACCAGTTATAAAAACTAGATTTGAAAATCCTGATCAGTTATAACACTGGATTTGAAAATTCCGACCAATTATAAAACTAGATTTGAAAATCCGGACCTGTTATAAAAACTGGATTTGAAAATCCCGACCAGTTATAAAAACTGGATTTGAAAATCCCGACCAGTTATAAAACTGGATTTGAAAATCCCGACAAGTTATAGAAACTGAATTTGAAAATCCTGATCAGTTATAACACTGGATTTGAAAATCCCGACCAATTATAAAACTAGATTTGAAAATCCAGACCAGTTATAGAAAATGGATTTGAAAATCCCGACTAGTTATAAAACTGGATTTGAAAATCCCGACCAGTTATAGAAACTGGATTTGAAAATCCTGACCAGTTATAAAACTGGATTTGAAAATCCCGACCAGTTATAGAAACTGGATTTAAAAATTCCGACCAGTTATGACACTAGATTTGAAAATCCCGACCTATTATAGATACTTGATTTGAAAATCCCGAACAGTTATAAAAACTGGAGTTAAAAATCCCGACCAGTTATAGAAACTGGATTTGAAAATCCTGACAGTTATAGAAACTGGATTTGAAAATCTCGAACAGTTATAGAAACTGGATATGAAAATCCAGACCAGTTATAGAAACTGGATTTAAAAATCCCGACCAGTTATAAAATCTGGAATTGAAAATCCCGACCAGTTATAGAAACTGGATTTCAAAATCCCGACCAGTTATAGATACTGGATTTGAAAATCCCGACCAGTTATAAAAACTGGATTTGAAAATCCAGACCAGTTATAACACTGAATTTGAAAATCCCGACCGGTTATAAAAACTGGATTTGAAAATCCCGACCAGTTATAAAAACTTGATTTGAAAATCCTGACCAGTTATAGAAACTGGATTTGAAAATTCCGACCAGTTATAAAAACTGGATTTGAAAATCCCGACCAGTTATAAAACTGGATTTGAAAATCCCGACCAGTTATAGAAACTGGATTTGAAAATCCTGATCAGTTATAACACTGCATTTGAAAATCCCAACCAATTATAAAACTAGATTTGAAAATCCGGACCTGTTATAGAAACTGGATTTGAAAATCCCGACCAGTTATAAATCTGGATTTGAAAATCCCAACCAGTTATAAAACTATATTTAAAAATCCTGACCAGTTATAGAAACTGCATTTGAAAATCCTGACCCGTTATAAAACTGGATTTGAAAATCCCGATCAGTTAAAGAAATTGGATTTGAAAATCCCGACCAGTTATGACACTAGATTTGGAAATCACGACCAGTTATAGAAACTGGATTTGAAAATCCCGATCAGTTATAGAAAGTGGATTTGAAAATCCGACCAGTTATAGAAACTGGATTTGAAAATCCCGACCAGTTGTAAAAACTGAATTTGGAAAATCCCGACCAGTTACAAAAACTGGATTTGAAAATCCCGACTTGTTATAAAAACTAGATTTGAAAATCCCGACCAGTTATAGAAACTAGATTTGAAAATCCCGACCACTTATAGAAACTGGATTTGAAAATCCCGACCAGTTATAAAAACTAGATTTGAAAATCCCGACCAGTTATAAAATTGGATTTCAAAATCCCGACCAGTTATAGAAACTGAATTTGAAAATCCCGACCAGTTATAAAAACTGGATTTGAAAATCCCGACTAGTTATAAAAACTGGATTTCAAAATCCCGACCAGTTATAGAAACTGAATTTGAAAATCTCGACCGGTTATAAAAACTAGATTTGAAAATCCCGACTAGTTATAGAAACTAGATTTGAAAATCCCGACTAGTTATAGAAACTGGATTTGAAAATCCCGACCAGTTATAAAAACTAGATTTGAAAATCCTGATCAGTTATAACACTGGATTTGAAAATTCCGACCAATTATAAAACTAGATTTGAAAATCCGGACCTGTTATAAAAACTGGATTTGAAAATCCCGACCAGTTATAAAAACTATATTTGAAAATTCCGACCAGTTATCGAAACTGGATTTGAAAATCCCGACCAGTTATAGAAACTGGATTTGAAAATATCGACCACTTTTAGAAACTAGATTTGAAAATCCCGACCAGTTATAAAACTGGATTTGAAAATCGCGACCAGTTATAGAAACTGGATTTAAAAATCCCGACTAGTTATAAAAACTGGATTTGAAAATCCCAACCAGTTATAGAAACTGGATTTCAAAATCCCGACCAGTTATAGAAACTGGAGTTAAAAATCCCGACCAGTTATAAAACTGAATTTAAAAATCCCGACCAGTTATAAAAACTGAATTTGAAAATCCCGACCAGTTATAGAAACTGGATTTGAAAATACTGACCAGTTATAGAAACTGAATTTGAAAATCCCGACCAGTTATAAAAACTGGATTTGAAAATCCCGACTAGTTATAAAACTGGATTTGAAAATCCCGACGAGTTATAGAAACTGAATTTGAAAATCCTGATCAGTTATAACACTGGATTTGAAAATCCCGACCAATTATAAAACTAGATTTGAAAATCCAGACCAGTTATTAAAAATGGATTTGAAAATCCCGACCAGTTATAAAACTAGATTTGAAAATCCCGACCAGTTATAGAAACTGGATTTGAAAATCCTGACCAGTTATAAAACTGGATTTGAAAATCCCGACCAGTTATAGAAACTGGATTTAAAAATTCCGACCAGTTATGACACTAGATTTGAAAATCCCGACCAGTTATAACACTGAATTTGAAAATCCCGACCAGTTATAAAAACTGGATTTGAAAATCCCGACCAGTTATAGAAACTGGATTTGAAAATCCTGACCAGTTATAGAAACTGGATTTTAAAATCCCGACCAATTATAGAAACTGGATTTGAAAATCCTGACCAGTTATAGAAACTGGATTTGAAAATCCCGACTAGTTATAGAAACTGGATTTGAAAATCCCGACCAGTTATAGAAACTGGATTTGAAAATATCGACCAATTATAGAAACTAGATTTGAAAATCCCGACCAGTTATAAAACTGGATTTGAAAATCTCGACCAGTTATAGAAACTGGATTTGAAAATCCCGACCAGTTATAAAAACTGGATTTGAAAATTCCAACCAGTTATAGAAACTGGATTTCAAAATTCCGACCAGTTATAGAAACTGGAGTTGAAAATCCCGACCAGTTATAAAACTGAATTTAAAAATCCCGACCAGTTATAAAAACTGAATTTGAAAATCCCGACTAGTTATAGAAACTGGATTTGAAAATCCTGACCAGTTATAGAAACTGAATTTGAAAATCCCGACCAGTTATAAAAACTGGATTTGAAAATCCCGACCAGTTATAAAACTGGATTTGAAATTCCGACGAGTTATAGAAACTGAATTTGAAAATCCTGATCAGTTATAACACTGGATTTGAAAATCCCGACCAATTATAAAACTAGATTTGAAAATCCAGACCAGTTATAGAAAATGGATTTGAAAATCCCGACTAGTTATAAAACTGGATTTGAAAATCCCGACCAGTTATAGAAACTGGATTTGAAAATTCTGACCAGTTATAAAACCGGATTTGAAAATCCCGACCAGTTATAGAAACTGGATTTAAAAATTCCGACCAGTTATGACACTAGATTTGAAAATCCCGACCTATTATAGATACTTGATTTGAAAATCCCGAACAGTTATAAAAACTGGAGTTGAAAATCCCGACCAGTTATAGAAACTGGATTTGAAAATCCTGACAGTTATAGAAACTGGATTTGAAAATCTCGAACAGTTATAGAAACTGGATTTGAAAATCCAGACCAGTTATAGAAACTGGATTTGAAAATCCCGACCAGTTATAAAATCTGGAATTGAAAATCCCGACCAGTTATAGAAACTGGATTTGAAAATCCCGACCAGTTATAAAAACTAGATTTGAAAATCCCGACCAGTTATAAAACTGGATTTCAAAATCCTGACCAGTTATAGAAACTGAATTTGAAAATCCCGACCAGTTATAAAAACTGGATTTGAAAATCCCGACCAGTTATAAAAACTGGATTTCAAAATCCCGACCAGTTATAGAAACTGGATTTGAAAATCCTGACCAGTTATAGAAACTGGATTTGAAAATCCCGACTAGTTATAGAAACTGGATTTGAAAATCCCGACCAGTTATAGAAACTGGATTTGAAAATATCGACCAGTTATAGAAACTGAATTTGAAAATCCCGACCGGTTATAAAAACTAGATTTGAAAATCCCGACCAGTTATAGAAACTAGATTTGAAAATCCCGACCAGTTATAGAAACTGGATTTGAAAATCCCGACCAGTTATAAAAACTGGATTTGAAAATCCTGATCAGTTATAACACTGGATTTGAAAATTCCGACCAATTATAAAACTAGATTTGAAAATCCGGACCTGTTATAGAAACTGGATTTGAAAATCCCGACCAGTTAAAAAACTGGATTTGAAAATCTCAACCAGTTATAAAACTAGATTTTAAAATCCCGACCAGTTATAGAAACTGGATTTGAAAATCCTGACGAGTTATAAAAACTGGATTTGAAAATCCCGACCAGTTATAAAAACTAGATTTGAAATTCCCGACCAGTTATCGAAACTGGATTTGAAAATCCCGACCAGTTATAGAAACTGGATTTGAAAATATCTCCCACATTTAGAAACTAGATTTGAAAATCCCGACCAGTTATAAAACTGGATTTGAAAATCCCGACCAGTTATAGAAACTGGATTTAAAAATCCTGACTAGTTATAAAAACTGGATTTGAAAATCCCAAACAGTTATAGAAACTGGATTTCAAAATCCCGACCAGTTATAGAAACTGGAGTTGAAAATCCCGACCAGTTATAAAACTGAATTTAAAAATCCCGACCAGTTATAAAAACTGAATTTGAAAATCCCGACCAGTTATAGAAACTGAATTTGAAAATACTGACCAGTTATAGAAACTGAATTTGAAAATTCGGACCAGTTATAAAAACTGGATTTGAAAATCCCGACTAGTTATAAAACTGGATTTGAAAATCCCGACGAATTATAGAAACTGAATTTGAAAATCCTGATCAGTTATAACACTGGATTTGAAAATCCCGACCAATTATAAAACTAGATTTGAAAATCCAGACCAGTTATAAAAAATGGATTTGAAAATCCCGACCAGTTATAAAACTGGATTTGAAAATCCCGACCAGTTATAGAAACTGGATTTGAAAATCCTGACCAGTTATAAAACTGGATTTGAAAATCCCGACCAGTTATAGAAACTGAATTTAAAAATTCCGACCAGTTATGACACTAGATTTGAAAATCCCGACCAGTTATAACACTGAATTTGAAAATCCCGAACAGTTATAAAAACTGGATTTGAAAATCCCGACCAGTTATAGAAACTGGATTTGAAAATCCTGACCAGTTTTAGAAATTGGATTTTAAAATCCCGACCAATTATAGAAACTGGATTTGAAAATCCTGACCAGTTATAGAAACTGGATTTGAAAATCCCGACCAGTTATAAAAACTAGATTTGAAAATCCCGACCAGTTATAGCAACTGGATTTGAAAATCCCGACCAGTTATAGAAACTGGATTTGAAAATATCGACCAATTATAGAAACTAGATTTGAAAATCCCGATCAGTTATAAAACTGGATTTGAAAATCTCGACCAGTTATAGAAACTGGAGTTGAAAATCCCGATCAGTTATAACACTGAATTTGAAAATCCCGACCAGTTATAAAAACTGGATTTGAAAATCCCAACCAGTTATAGAAACTGGATTTGAAAATCCTGACCAGTTATAGAAACTGAATTTGAAAATCCCGACCAGTTATTAAAACTGGATTTGAAAATCCCGACCAGTTATAAAACTAGATTTGAAAATCCCGACGAGTTATAGAAACTGAATTTGAAAATCCTGATCAGTTATAACACTGGATTTGAAAATCCCGACCAATTATAAAACTAGATTTGAAAATCCCGACCAGTTATAAAACTGGATTTGAAAATCCCGACCAGTTATAAAAACTAGAGTTGAAAATGCCGACCAGTTATAGAAACTGGATTTGAAAATCCCGACCAGTTATAGAAACTGGATTTGAAAATCTCGACCAGTTATAGAAACAGGATTTGAAAATCCCGACCAGTTATAGAAACTAGATTTGAAAATCCCGACCATTTATAAAATCTGGAATTGAAAATCCCGACCAGTTATAGAAACTGATTTCAAAATCCCGACCAGTTATAGAAACTGGATTTGAAAATCCCGACCAGTTATAGAAACTGGATTTGAAAATCCCGACCAGTTATAACACTGAATTTGAAAATCCCGACCGGTTATAAAAACTGGATTTGAAAATCCCGACCAGTTATAGAATGTTGATTTGAAAATCCTGACCAGTTATAGAAACTGGATTTGAAAATCCCGACCAGTTATAAAAACTGAATTTGAAAATCTCGACCAGTTATAAAACTGGATTTGAAAATCCCGACCAGTTATAGAAATTAGATTTGAAAATCCTGATCAGTTATAACACTGGATTTGAAAATCCCGACCAATTATAAAACTAGATTTGAAAATCGGGACCTATTATAAAAACTCGATTTGAAAATCCCGACCAGTTATAAATCTGGATTTGAAAATCCCAACCAGTTATAAAACTAGATTTAAAAATCCCGACCAGTTATAGAAACAGCATTTGAAAATCCTGACCAGTTATAAAACTGGATTTGAAAATCCCGACCAGTTATAGAAATTGGATTTGAAAATCCCGACCAGTTATGACACTAGATTTTGAAATCACGACCAGTTATAGAAACTGGATTTGAAAATCCCAACCAGTTATAGAAACTGAATTTGAAAATCCCGACGAGTTATAAAAATTGGATTTGAAAATCCCGACTAGTTATAAAACTGGATTTGAAAATCCCGACGAGTTATAAAACTGGATTTGAAAATCCCGACCAGTTATAGAAACAGCATTTGAAAATCCTGACCAGTTATAAAACTGGATTTGAAAATCCCGACCAGTTATAGAAATTGGATTTGAAAATCCCGACCAGTTATGACACTAGATTTTGAAATCACGACCAGTTATAGAAACTGGATTTGAAAATCCCAACCAGTTATAGAAACTGAATTTGAAAATCCCGACCAGTTATAAAAACTGGATTTGAAAATCCCCACTAGTTATAAAACTGGATTTGAAAATCCCGACGAGTTATAGAAACTGAATTTGAAAATCCTGATCAGTTATAACACTGGATTTGAAAATCCCGACCAATTATAAAACTAGATTTGAAAATCCAGACCAGTTATAAAAAATGAATTTGAAAATCCCGACCAGTTACAAAACTGGATTTGAAAATCCCGACCAGTTATAGAAACTGGATTTGAAAATCCTGACCAGTTATAAAACTGGATTTGAAAATCCCGACCAGTTATAGAAACTGGATTTAAAAATTCCGACCAGTTATGACACTAGATTTGAAAATCCTGACCAGTTATAACACTGAATTTGAAAATCCCGACCAGTTATAAAAACTGGATTTGAAAATCCCGACCAGTTATAGAAACTAGATTTAAAAATCCCGACCAGTTATAGAAACAGCATTTGAAAATCCTGACCAGTTTTAAAACTGGATTTGAAAATCCCGACCAGTTATAGAAATTGGATTTGAAAATCCCGACCAGTTATGACACTAGATTTTGAAATCACGACCAGTTATAGAAACTGGATTTGAAAATCCCAACCAGTTATAGAAACTGAATTTGAAAATCCCGACCAGTTATAAAAACTGGATTTGAAAATCCCGACTAGTTATAAAACTGGATTTGAAAATCCCGACGAGTTATAAAACTGGATTTGAAAATCCCGACCAGTTATAGAAACAGCATTTGAAAATCCTGACCAGTTATAAAACTGGATTTGAAAATCCCGACCAGTTATAGAAATTGGATTTGAAAATCCCGACCAGTTATGACACTAGATTTTGAAATCACGACCAGTTATAGAAACTGGATTTGAAAATCCCAACCAGTTATAGAAACTGAATTTGAAAATCCCGACCAGTTATAAAAACTGGATTTGAAAATCCCGACTAGTTATAAAACTGGATTTGAAAATCCCGACGAGTTATAGAAACTGAATTTGAAAATCCTGATCAGTTATAACACTGGATTTGAAAATCCCGACCAATTATAAAACTAGATTTGAAAATCCAGACCAGTTATAAAAAATGAATTTGAAAATCCTGACCAGTTACAAAACTGGATTTGAAAATCCCGACCAGTTATAGAAACTGGATTTGAAAATCCTGACCAGTTATAAAACTGGATTTGAAAATCCCGACCAGTTATAGAAAATGGATTTAAAAATTCCGACCAGTTATGACACTAGATTTGAAAATCCCGACCAGTTATAACACTGAATTTGAAAATCCCGACCAGTTATAAAAACTGGATTTGAAAATCCCGACCAGTTATAGAAACTGGATTTGAAAATCCTGACCACTTATAGAAACTGGATTTTAAAATCCCGACCAATTATAGAAACTGGATTTGAAAATCCTGACCAGTTATAGAAACTGGATTTGAAAATCCCGACCAGTTATAGAAACTGGATTTGAAAATCCCGACCAGTTATAGAAACTGGATTTGAAAATATCGACCAATTATAGAAACTAGATTTGAAAATCCCGACCAGTTATAAAACTAGATCTGAAAATCTCGACCAGTTATAGAAACTGGATTTGAAAATCCCGACCAGTTATAAAAACTGGATTTGAAAATCCCAACCAGTTATAGAAAAAGGATTTCAAAATCCCGACCAGTTATAGAAACTGGAGTTGAAAATCCCGACCAGTTATAAAACTGAATTTAAAAATCCCGACCAGTTATAAAAACTGAATTTGAAAATCCCGACTAGTTATAGAAACTGGATTTGAAAATCCTGACCAGTTATAGAAACTAAATTTGAAAATCCCGACCTGTTATAAAAACCGGATTTGAAAATCCCGACCAGTTATAAAACTGGATTTGAAAATCCCGACGAGTTATAGAAACTGAATTTGAAAATCCTGATCAGTTATAACACTGGATTTGAAAATCCCGACCAATTATAAAACTAGATTTGAAAATCCAGACCAGTTATAGAAAATGGATTTGAAAATCCCGACTAGTTATAAAACTGGATTTGAAAATCCCGACCAGTTATAGAAACTGGATTTGAAAATCCTGACCAGTTATAAAACTGGATTTGAAAATCCTGACCAGTTATAAAACTGGATTTGAAAATCCCGACCATTTATAGAAACTGGATTTAAAAATTCCGACCAGTTATGACACTAGATTTGAAAATCCCGACCTATTATAGATACTCGATTTGAAAATCCCGAACAGTTATAAAAACTGGAGTTGAAAATCCCGACCAGTTATAGAAACTGGATTTGAAAATCCTGACAGTTATAGAAACTGGATTTGAAAATCTCTAACAGTTATAGAAACTGGATTTGAAAATCCAGACCAGTTATAGAAACTGGATTTGAAAATCCCGACCAGTTATAAAATCTGGAATTGAAAATCCCGACCAGTTATAGAAACTGGATTTCAAAATCCCGACCAGTTATAGATACTGGATTTGATAATCCCGACCAGTTATAAAAACTGGATTTGAAAATCCAGACCAGTTATAACACTGAATTTGAAAATCCCGACCGGTTATAAAAACTGGATTTGAAAATCACGACCAGTTATAGAAATTAGATTTGAAAATCCTGACGAGTTATAAAAACTGGATTTGAAAATCCCGACCAGTTATAAAAACTAGATTTGAAAATACCGACCAGTTATCGAAACTGGATTTGAAAATCCCGACCAGTTATAGAAACTGGATTTGAAAATATCGACCACTTTTAGAAACTAGATTTGAAAATCCCGACCAGTTATAAAACTGGATTTGAAAATCCCGACTAGTTATAGAAACTGGATTTGAAAATCCTGACCAGTTATAGAAACTGAATTTGAAAATCCCGACCAGTTATAAAAACTGGATTTGAAAATCCCGACCAGTTATAAAACTGGATTTGAAAATCCCGACGAGTTATAGAAACTGAATTTGAAAATCCTGATCAGTTATAACACTGGATTTGAAAATCCCGACCAATTATAAAACTAGATTTGAAAATCCAGACCAGTTATAGAAAATGGATTTGAAAATCCCGACTAGTTATAAAACTGGATTTGAAAATCCCGACCAGTTATAGAAACTGGATTTGAAAATTCTGACCAGTTATAAAACCGGATTTGAAAATCCCGACCAGTTATAGAAACTGGATTTAAAAATTCCGACCAGTTATGACACTAGATTTGAAAATCCCGACCTATTATAGATACTTGATTTGAAAATCCCGAACAGTTATAAAAACTGTAGTTGAAAATCCCGACCAGTTATAGAAACTGGATTTGAAAATCCTGACAGTTATAGAAACTGGATTTGAAAATCTCGAACAGTTATAGAAACTGGATTTGAAAATCCAGACCAGTTATAGAAACTGGATTTGAAAATCCCGACCAGTTATAAAATCTGGAATTGAAAATCCCGACCAGTTATAGAAACTGGATTTGAAAATCCCGACCAGTTATAAAAACTAGATTTGAAAATCCCGACCAGTTATAAAACTGGATTTCAAAATCCTGACCAGTTATAGAAACTGAATTTGAAAATCCCGACCAGTTATAAAAACTGGATTTGAAAATCCCGACCAGTTATAAAACTGGATTTGAAAATCCCGACGAGTTATAGAAACTGAATTTGAAAATCCTGATCAGTTATAACACTGGATTTGAAAATCCCGACCAATTATAAAACTAGATTTGAAAATCCAGACCAGTTATAGAAAATGGATTTGAAAATCCCGACTAGTTATAAAACTGGATTTGAAAATCCCGACCAGTTATAGAAACTGGATTTGAAAATCCTGACTAGTTATAAAACTGGATTTGAAAATCCCGACCAGTTATAGAAACTGGATTTAAAAATTCCGACCAGTTATGACACTAGATTTGAAAATCCCGACCTATTATAGATACTTGATTTGAAAATCCCGAACAGTTATAAAAACTGGAGTTGAAAATCCCGACCAGTTATAGAAACTGGATTTGAAAATCCTGACAGTTATAGAAACTGAATTTGAAAATCTCGAACAGTTATAGAAACTGGATATGAAAATCCAGACCAGTTATAGAAACTGGATTTAAAAATCCCGACCAGTTATAAAATCTGGAATTGAAAATCCCGACCAGTTATAGAAACTGGATTTCAAAATCCCGACCAGTTATAGATACTGGATTTGAAAATCCCGACCAGTTATAAAAACTGGATTTGAAAATCCAGACCAGTTATAACACTGAATTTGAAAATCCCGACCGGTTATAAAAACTGGATTTGAAAATCCCGACCAGTTATAAAAACTTGATTTGAAAATCCTGACCAGTTATAGAAACTGGATTTGAAAATTCCGACCAGTTATAAAAACTGGATTTGAAAATCCCGACCAGTTATAAAACTGGATTTGAAAATCCCGACCAGTTATAGAAACTGGATTTGAAAATCCTGATCAGTTATAACACTGCATTTGAAAATCCCAACCAATTATAAAACTAGATTTGAAAATCCGGACCTGTTATAGAAACTGGATTTGAAAATCCCGACCAGTTATAAATCTGGATTTGAAAATCCCAACCAGTTATAAAACTATATTTAAAAATCCTGACCAGTTATAGAAACTGCATTTGAAAATCCTGACCAGTTATAAAACTGGATTTGAAAATCCCGATCAGTTAAAGAAATTGGATTTGAAAATCCCGACCAGTTATGACACTAGATTTGGAAATCACGACCAGTTATAGAAACTGGATTTGAAAATCCCGATCAGTTATAGAAAGTGGATTTGAAAATCCGACCAGTTATAGAAACTGGATTTGAAAATCCCGACCAGTTGTAAAAACTGAATTTGGAAAATCCCGACCAGTTACAAAAACTGGATTTGAAAATCCCGACTAGTTATAAAAACTAGATTTGAAAATCCCGACCAGTTATAGAAACTAGATTTGAAAATCCCGACCACTTATAGAAACTGGATTTGAAAATCCCGACCAGTTATAAAAACTAGATTTGAAAATCCCGACCAGTTATAAAACTGGATTTCAAAATCCCGACCAGTTATAGAAACTGAATTTGAAAATCCCGACCAGTTATAAAAACTGGATTTGAAAATCCCGACTAGTTATAAAAACTGGATTTCAAAATCCCGACCAGTTATAGAAACTGAATTTGAAAATCTCGACCGGTTATAAAAACTAGATTTGAAAATCCCGACTAGTTATAGAAACTAGATTTGAAAATCCCGACCAGTTATAGAAACTGGATTTGAAAATCCCGACCAGTTATAAAAACTAGATTTGAAAATCCTGATCAGTTATAACACTGGATTTGAAAATTCCGACCAATTATAAAACTAGATTTGAAAATCCGGACCTGTTATAAAAACTGGATTTGAAAATCCCGACCAGTTATAAAAACTGGATTTGAAAATCCCGACCAGTTATAAAACTGGATTTGAAAATCCCGACGAGTTATAGAAACTGAATTTGAAAATCCTGATCAGTTATAACACTGGATTTGAAAATCCCGACCAATTATAAAACTAGATTTGAAAATCCAGACCAGTTATAGAAAATGGATTTGAAAATCCCGACTAGTTATAAAACTGGATTTGAAAATCCCGACCAGTTATAGAAACTGGATTTGAAAATCCTGACCAGTTATAAAACTGGATTTGAAAATCCCGACCAGTTATAGAAACTGGATTTAAAAATTCCGACCAGTTATGACACTAGATTTGAAAATCCCGACCTATTATAGATACTTGATTTGAAAATCCCGAACAGTTATCAAAACTGGAGTTGAAAATCCCGACCAGTTATAGAAACTGCATTTGAAAATCCTGACAGTTATAGAAACTGGATTTGAAAATCTCGAACAGTTATAGAAACTGGATATGAAAATCCAGACCAGTTATAGAAACTGGATTTAAAAATCCCGACCAGTTATAAAATCTGGAATTGAAAATCCCGACCAGTTATAGAAACTGGATTTCAAAATCCCGACCAGTTATAGATACTGGATTTGAAAATCCCGACCAGTTATAAAAACTGGATTTGAAAATCCAGACCAGTTATAACACTGAATTTGAAAATCCCGACCGGTTATAAAAACTGGATTTGAAAATCCCGACCAGTTATAAAAACTTGATTTGAAAATCCTGACCAGTTATAGAAACTGGATTTGAAAATTCCGACCAGTTATAAAAACTGGATTTGAAAATCCCGACCAGTTATAAAACTGGATTTGAAAATCCCGACCAGTTATAGAAACTGGATTTGAAAATCCTGATCAGTTATAACACTGCATTTGAAAATCCCAACCAATTATAAAACTAGATTTGAAAATCCGGACCTGTTATAGAAACTGGATTTGAAAATCCCGACCAGTTATAAATCTGGATTTGAAAATCCCAACCAGTTATAAAACTATATTTAAAAATCCTGACCAGTTATAGAAACTGCATTTGAAAATCCTGACCAGTTATAAAACTGGATTTGAAAATCCCGATCAGTTAAAGAAATTGGATTTGAAAATCCCGACCAGTTATGACACTAGATTTGGAAATCACGACCAGTTATAGAAACTGGATTTGAAAATCCCGATCAGTTATAGAAAGTGGATTTGAAAATCCGACCAGTTATAGAAACTGGATTTGAAAATCCCGACCAGTTGTAAAAACTGAATTTGGAAAATCCCGACCAGTTACAAAAACTGGATTTGAAAATCCCGACTAGTTATAAAAACTAGATTTGAAAATCCCGACCAGTTATAGAAACTAGATTTGAAAATCCCGACCACTTATAGAAACTGGATTTGAAAATCCCGACCAGTTATAAAAACTAGATTTGAAAATCCCGACCAGTTATAAAACTGGATTTCAAAATCCCGACCAGTTATAGAAACTGAATTTGAAAATCCCGACCAGTTATAAAAACTGGATTTGAAAATCCCGACTAGTTATAAAAACTGGATTTCAAAATCCCGACCAGTTATAGAAACTGAATTTGAAAATCTCGACCGGTTATAAAAACTAGATTTGAAAATCCCGACTAGTTATAGAAACTAGATTTGAAAATCCCGACCAGTTATAGAAACTGGATTTGAAAATCCCGACCAGTTATAAAAACTAGATTTGAAAATCCTGATCAGTTATAACACTGGATTTGAAAATTCCGACCAATTATAAAACTAGATTTGAAAATCCGGACCTGTTATAAAAACTGGATTTGAAAATCCCGACCAGTTATAAAAACTATATTTGAAAATTCCGACCAGTTATCGAAACTGGATTTGAAAATCCCGACCAGTTATAGAAACTGGATTTGAAAATATCGACCACTTTTAGAAACTAGATTTGAAAATCCCGACCAGTTATAAAACTGGATTTGAAAATCGCGACCAGTTATAGAAACTGGATTTAAAAATCCCGACTAGTTATAAAAACTGGATTTGAAAATCCCAACCAGTTATAGAAACTGGATTTCAAAATCCCGACCAGTTATAGAAACTGGAGTTAAAAATCCCGACCAGTTATAAAACTGAATTTAAAAATCCCGACCAGTTATAAAAACTGAATTTGAAAATCCCGACCAGTTATAGAAACTGGATTTGAAAATACTGACCAGTTATAGAAACTGAATTTGAAAATCCCGACCAGTTATAAAAACTGGATTTGAAAATCCCGACTAGTTATAAAACTGGATTTGAAAATCCCGACGAGTTATAGAAACTGAATTTGAAAATCCTGATCAGTTATAACACTGGATTTGAAAATCCCGACCAATTATAAAACTAGATTTGAAAATCCAGACCAGTTATTAAAAATGGATTTGAAAATCCCGACCAGTTATAAAACTAGATTTGAAAATCCCGACCAGTTATAGAAACTGGATTTGAAAATCCTGACCAGTTATAAAACTGGATTTGAAAATCCCGACCAGTTATAGAAACTGGATTTAAAAATTCCGACCAGTTATGACACTAGATTTGAAAATCCCGACCAGTTATAACACTGAATTTGAAAATCCCGACCAGTTATAAAAACTGGATTTGAAAATCCCGACCAGTTATAGAAACTGGATTTGAAAATCCTAACCAGTTATAGAAACTGGATTTTAAAATCCCGACCAATTATAGAAACTGGATTTGAAAATCCTGACCAGTTATAGAAACTGGATTTGAAAATCCCGACCAGTTATAAAAACTGGATTTGAAAATCCCGACTAGTTATAAAAACTGGATTTCAAAATCCCGACCAGTTATAGAAACTGAATTTGAAAATCTCGACCGGTTATAAAAACTAGATTTGAAAATCCCGACTAGTTATAGAAACTAGATTTGAAAATCCCGACCAGTTATAGAAACTCGATTTGAAAATCCCGACCAGTTATAAAAACTAGATTTGAAAATCCTGATCAGTTATAACACTGGATTTGAAAATTCCAACCAATTATAAAACTAGATTTGAAAATCCGGACCTGTTATAAAAACTGGATTTGAAAATCCCGACCAGTTATAAAAACTGGATTTGAAAATCCCGACCAGTTATAAAACTGGATTTGAAAATCCCGACGAGTTATAGAAACTGAATTTGAAAATCCTGATCAGTTATAACACTGGATTTGAAAATCCCGACCAATTATAAAACTAGATTTGAAAATCCAGACCAGTTATAGAAAATGGATTTGAAAATCCCGACTAGTTATAAAACTGGATTTGAAAATCCCGACCAGTTATAGAAACTGGATTTGAAAATTCTGACCAGTTATAAAACTGGATTTGAAAATCCCGACCAGTTATAGAAACTGGATTTAAAAATTCCGACCAGTTATGACACTAGATTTGAAAATCCCGACCTATTATAGATACTTGATTTGAAAATCCCGAACAGTTATAAAAACTGGAGTTGAAAATCCCGACCAGTTATAGAAACTGGATTTGAAAATCCTGACAGTTATAGAAACTGGATTTGAAAATCTCGAACAGTTATAGAAACTGGATATGAAAATCCAGACCAGTTATAGAAACTGGATTTAAAAATCCCGACCAGTTATAAAATCTGGAATTGAAAATCCCGACCAGTTATAGAAACTGGATTTCAAAATCCCGACCAGTTATAGATACTGGATTTGAAAATCCCGACCAGTTATAAAAACTGGATTTGAAAATCCAGACCAGTTATAACACTGAATTTGAAAATCCCGACCGGTTATAAAAACTGGATTTGAAAATCCCGACCAGTTATAAAAACTTGATTTGAAAATCCTGACCAGTTATAGAAACTGGATTTGAAAATTCCGACCAGTTATAAAAACTGGATTTGAAAATCCCGACCAGTTATAAAATCTGGATTTGAAAATCCCGACCAGTTATAGAAACTGGATTTGAAAATCCTGATCAGTTATAACACTGCATTTGAAAATCCCAACCAATTATAAAACTAGATTTGAAAATCCGGACCTGTTATAGAAACTGGATTTGAAAATCCCGACCAGTTATAAATCTGGATTTGAAAATCCCAACCAGTTATAAAACTATATTTAAAAATCCTGACCAGTTATAGAAACTGCATTTGAAAATCCTGACCAGTTATAAAACTGGATTTGAAAATCCCGATCAGTTAAAGAAATTGGATTTGAAAATCCCGACCAGTTATGACACTAGATTTGGAAATCACGACCAGTTATAGAAACTGGATTTGAAAATCCCGATCAGTTATAGAAAGTGGATTTGAAAATCCGACCAGTTATAGAAACTGGATTTGAAAATCCCGACCAGTTGTAAAAACTGAATTTGGAAAATCCCGACCAGTTACAAAAACTGGATTTGAAAATCCCGACTTGTTATAAAAACTAGATTTGAAAATCCCGACCAGTTATAGAAACTAGATTTGAAAATCCCGACCACTTATAGAAACTGGATTTGAAAATCCCGACCAGTTATAAAAACTAGATTTGAAAATCCCGACCAGTTATAAAATTGGATTTCAAAATCCCGACCAGTTATAGAAACTGAATTTGAAAATCCCGACCAGTTATAAAAACTGGATTTGAAAATCCCGACTAGTTATAAAAACTGGATTTCAAAATCCCGACCAGTTATAGAAACTGAATTTGAAAATCTCGACCGGTTATAAAAACTAGATTTGAAAATCCCGACTAGTTATAGAAACTAGATTTGAAAATCCCGACCAGTTATAGAAACTGGATTTGAAAATCCCGACCAGTTATAAAAACTAGATTTGAAAATCCTGATCAGTTATAACACTGGATTTGAAAATTCCGACAAATTATAAAACTAGATTTGAAAATCCGGACCTGTTATAAAAACTGGATTTGAAAATCCCGACCAGTTATAAAAACTATATTTGAAAATTCCGACCAGTTATCGAAACTGGATTTGAAAATCCCGACCAGTTATAGAAACTGGATTTGAAAATATCGACCACTTTTAGAAACTAGATTTGAAAATCCCGACCAGTTATAAAACTGGATTTGAAAATCGCGACCAGTTATAGAAACTGGATTTAAAAATCCCGACTAGTTATAAAAACTGGATTTGAAAATCCCAACCAGTTATAGAAACTGGATTTCAAAATCCCGACCAGTTATAGAAACTGGAGTTAAAAATCCCGACCAGTTATAAAACTGAATTTAAAAATCCCGACCAGTTATAAAAACTGAATTTGAAAATCCCGACCAGTTATAGAAACTGGATTTGAAAATACTGACCAGTTATAGAAACTGAATTTGAAAATCCCGACCAGTTATAAAAACTGGATTTGAAAATCCCGACTAGTTATAAAACTGGATTTGAAAATCCCGACGAGTTATAGAAACTGAATTTGAAAATCCTGATCAGTTATAACACTGGATTTGAAAATCCCGACCAATTATAAAACTAGATTTGAAAATCCAGACCAGTTATTAAAAATGGATTTGAAAATCCCGACCAGTTATAAAACTAGATTTGAAAATCCCGACCAGTTATAGAAACTGGATTTGAAAATCCTGACCAGTTATAAAACTGGATTTGAAAATCCCGACCAGTTATAGAAACTGGATTTAAAAATTCCGACCAGTTATGACACTAGATTTGAAAATCCCGACCAGTTATAACACTGAATTTGAAAATCCCGACCAGTTATAAAAACTGGATTTGAAAATCCCGACCAGTTATAGAAACTGGATTTGAAAATCCTGACCAGTTATAGAAACTGGATTTTAAAATCCCGACCAATTATAGAAACTGGATTTGAAAATCCTGACCAGTTATAGAAACTGGATTTGAAAATCCCGACTAGTTATAGAAACTGGATTTGAAAATCCCGACCAGTTATAGAAACTGGATTTGAAAATATCGACCAATTATAGAAACTAGATTTGAAAATCCTGACCAGTTATAAAACTGGATTTGAAAATCTCGACCAGTTATAGAAACTGGATTTGAAAATCCCGACCAGTTATAAAAACTGGATTTGAAAATTCCAACCAGTTATAGAAACTGGATTTCAAAATTCCGACCAGTTATAGAAACTGGAGTTGAAAATCCCGACCAGTTATAAAACTGAATTTAAAAATCCCGACCAGTTATAAAAACTGAATTAGAAAATCCCGACTAGTTATAGAAACTGGATTTGAAAATCCTGACCAGTTATAGAAACTGAATTTGAAAATCCCGACCAGTTATAAAAACTGGATTTGAAAATCCCGACCAGTTATAAAACTGGATTTGAAAATCCCGACGAGTTATAGAAACTGAATTTGAAAATCCTGATCAGTTATAACACTGGATTTGAAAATCCCGACCAATTATAAAACTAGATTTGAAAATCCAGACCAGTTATAGAAAATGGATTTGAAAATCCCGACTAGTTATAAAACTGGATTTGAAAATCCCGACCAGTTATAGAAACTGGATTTGAAAATTCTGACCAGTTATAAAACCGGATTTGAAAATCCCGACCAGTTATAGAAACTGGATTTAAAAATTCCGACCAGTTATGACACTAGATTTGAAAATCCCGACCTATTATAGATACTTGATTTGAAAATCCCGAACAGTTATAAAAACTGGAGTTGAAAATCCCGACTAGTTATAGAAACTGGATTTGAAAATCCTGACAGTTATAGAAACTGGATTTGAAAATCTCGAACAGTTATAGAAACTGGATTTGAAAATCCAGACCAGTTATAGAAACTGGATTTGAAAATCCCGACCAGTTATAAAATCTGGAATTGAAAATCCCGACCAGTTATAGAAACTGGATTTGAAAATCCCGACCAGTTATAAAAACTAGATTTGAAAATCCCGACCAGTTATAAAACTGGATTTCAAAATCCTGACCAGTTATAGAAACTGAATTTGAAAATCCCGACCAGTTATAAAAACTGGATTTGAAAATCCCGACCAGTTATAAAAACTGGATTTCAAAATCCCGACCAGTTATAGAAACTGGATTTGAAAATCCTGACCAGTTATAGAAACTGGATTTGAAAATCCCGACTAGTTATAGAAACTGGATTTGAAAATCCCGACCAGTTATAGAAACTGGATTTGAAAATATCGACCAGTTATAGAAACTGAATTTGAAAATCCCGACCGGTTATAAAAACTAGATTTGAAAATCCCGACCAGTTATAGAAACTAGATTTGAAAATCCCGACCAGTTATAGAAACTGGATTTGAAAATCCCGACCAGTTATAAAAACTGGATTTGAAAATCCTGATCAGTTATAACACTGGATTTGAAAATTCCGACCAATTATAAAACTAGATTTGAAAATCCGGACCTGTTATAGAAACTGGATTTGAAAATCCCGACCAGTTAAAAAACTGGATTTGAAAATCTCAACCAGTTATAAAACTAGATTTTAAAATCCCGACCAGTTATAGAAACTGGATTTGAAAATCCTGACGAGTTATAAAAACTGGATTTGAAAATCCCGACCAGTTATAAATCTGGATTTGAAAATCCCAACCAGTTATAAAACTATATTTAAAAATCCTGACCAGTTATAGAAACTGCATTTGAAAATCCTGACCAGTTATAAAACTGGATTTGAAAATCCCGATCAGTTAAAGAAATTGGATTTGAAAATCCCGACCAGTTATGACACTAGATTTGGAAATCACGACCAGTTATAGAAACTGGATTTGAAAATCCCGATCAGTTATAGAAAGTGGATTTGAAAATCCGACCAGTTATAGAAACTGGATTTGAAAATCCCGACCAGTTGTAAAAACTGAATTTGGAAAATCCCGACCAGTTACAAAAACTGGATTTGAAAATCCCGACTAGTTATAAAAACTAGATTTGAAAATCCCGACCAGTTATAGAAACTAGATTTGAAAATCCCGACCACTTATAGAAACTGGATTTGAAAATCCCGACCAGTTATAAAAACTAGATTTGAAAATCCCGACCAGTTATAAAACTGGATTTCAAAATCCCGACCAGTTATAGAAACTGAATTTGAAAATCCCGACCAGTTATAAAAACTGGATTTGAAAATCCCGACTAGTTATAAAAACTGGATTTCAAAATCCCGACCAGTTATAGAAACTGAATTTGAAAATCTCGACCGGTTATAAAAACTAGATTTGAAAATCCCGACTAGTTATAGAAACTAGATTTGAAAATCCCGACCAGTTATAGAAACTGGATTTGAAAATCCCGACCAGTTATAAAAACTAGATTTGAAAATCCTGATCAGTTATAACACTGGATTTGAAAATTCCGACCAATTATAAAACTAGATTTGAAAATCCGGACCTGTTATAAAAACTGGATTTGAAAATCCCGACCAGTTATAAAAACTATATTTGAAAATTCCGACCAGTTATCGAAACTGGATTTGAAAATCCCGACCAGTTATAGAAACTGGATTTGAAAATATCGACCACTTTTAGAAACTAGATTTGAAAATCCCGACCAGTTATAAAACTGGATTTGAAAATCGCGACCAGTTATAGAAACTGGATTTAAAAATCCCGACTAGTTATAAAAACTGGATTTGAAAATCCCAACCAGTTATAGAAACTGGATTTCAAAATCCCGACCAGTTATAGAAACTGGAGTTAAAAATCCCGACCAGTTATAAAACTGAATTTAAAAATCCCGACCAGTTATAAAAACTGAATTTGAAAATCCCGACCAGTTATAGAAACTGGATTTGAAAATACTGACCAGTTATAGAAACTGAATTTGAAAATCCCGACCAGTTATAAAAACTGGATTTGAAAATCCCGACTAGTTATAAAACTGGATTTGAAAATCCCGACGAGTTATAGAAACTGAATTTGAAAATCCTGATCAGTTATAACACTGGATTTGAAAATCCCGACCAATTATAAAACTAGATTTGAAAATCCAGACCAGTTATTAAAAATGGATTTGAAAATCCCGACCAGTTATAAAACTAGATTTGAAAATCCCGACCAGTTATAGAAACTGGATTTGAAAATCCTGACCAGTTATAAAACTGGATTTGAAAATCCCGACCAGTTATAGAAACTGGATTTAAAAATTCCGACCAGTTATGACACTAGATTTGAAAATCCCGACCAGTTATAACACTGAATTTGAAAATCCCGACCAGTTATAAAAACTGGATTTGAAAATCCCGACCAGTTATAGAAACTGGATTTGAAAATCCTAACCAGTTATAGAAACTGGATTTTAAAATCCCGACCAATTATAGAAACTGGATTTGAAAATCCTGACCAGTTATAGAAACTGGATTTGAAAATCCCGACCAGTTATAAAAACTGGATTTGAAAATCCCGACTAGTTATAAAAACTGGATTTCAAAATCCCGACCAGTTATAGAAACTGAATTTGAAAATCTCGACCGGTTATAAAAACTAGATTTGAAAATCCCGACTAGTTATAGAAACTAGATTTGAAAATCCCGACCAGTTATAGAAACTCGATTTGAAAATCCCGACCAGTTATAAAAACTAGATTTGAAAATCCTGATCAGTTATAACACTGGATTTGAAAATTCCAACCAATTATAAAACTAGATTTGAAAATCCGGACCTGTTATAAAAACTGGATTTGAAAATCCCGACCAGTTATAAAAACTGGATTTGAAAATCCCGACCAGTTATAAAACTGGATTTGAAAATCCCGACGAGTTATAGAAACTGAATTTGAAAATCCTGATCAGTTATAACACTGGATTTGAAAATCCCGACCAATTATAAAACTAGATTTGAAAATCCAGACCAGTTATAGAAAATGGATTTGAAAATCCCGACTAGTTATAAAACTGGATTTGAAAATCCCGACCAGTTATAGAAACTGGATTTGAAAATTCTGACCAGTTATAAAACTGGATTTGAAAATCCCGACCAGTTATAGAAACTGGATTTAAAAATTCCGACCAGTTATGACACTAGATTTGAAAATCCCGACCTATTATAGATACTTGATTTGAAAATCCCGAACAGTTATAAAAACTGGAGTTGAAAATCCCGACCAGTTATAGAAACTGGATTTGAAAATCCTGACAGTTATAGAAACTGGATTTGAAA
The DNA here is from genome assembly GCF_984573655.1 of Nuphar pumila. Classification (NCBI taxonomy): domain Eukaryota; kingdom Viridiplantae; phylum Streptophyta; class Magnoliopsida; order Nymphaeales; family Nymphaeaceae; genus Nuphar; species Nuphar pumila. The sequence continues at coordinate 65,095,265 of NC_143258.1, forward strand.
ATCTCGAACAGTTATAGAAACTGGATATGAAAATCCAGACCAGTTATAGAAACTGGATTTAAAAATCCCGACCAGTTATAAAATCTGGAATTGAAAATCCCGACCAGTTATAGAAACTGGATTTCAAAATCCCGACCAGTTATAGATACTGGATTTGAAAATCCCGACCAGTTATAAAAACTGGATTTGAAAATCCAGACCAGTTATAACACTGAATTTGAAAATCCCGACCGGTTATAAAAACTGGATTTGAAAATCCCGACCAGTTATAAAAACTTGATTTGAAAATCCTGACCAGTTATAGAAACTGGATTTGAAAATTCCGACCAGTTATAAAAACTGGATTTGAAAATCCCGACCAGTTATAAAATCTGGATTTGAAAATCCCGACCAGTTATAGAAACTGGATTTGAAAATCCTGATCAGTTATAACACTGCATTTGAAAATCCCAACCAATTATAAAACTAGATTTGAAAATCCGGACCTGTTATAGAAACTGGATTTGAAAATCCCGACCAGTTATAAATCTGGATTTGAAAATCCCAACCAGTTATAAAACTATATTTAAAAATCCTGACCAGTTATAGAAACTGCATTTGAAAATCCTGACCAGTTATAAAACTGGATTTGAAAATCCCGATCAGTTAAAGAAATTGGATTTGAAAATCCCGACCAGTTATGACACTAGATTTGGAAATCACGACCAGTTATAGAAACTGGATTTGAAAATCCCGATCAGTTATAGAAAGTGGATTTGAAAATCCGACCAGTTATAGAAACTGGATTTGAAAATCCCGACCAGTTGTAAAAACTGAATTTGGAAAATCCCGACCAGTTACAAAAACTGGATTTGAAAATCCCGACTTGTTATAAAAACTAGATTTGAAAATCCCGACCAGTTATAGAAACTAGATTTGAAAATCCCGACCACTTATAGAAACTGGATTTGAAAATCCCGACCAGTTATAAAAACTAGATTTGAAAATCCCGACCAGTTATAAAATTGGATTTCAAAATCCCGACCAGTTATAGAAACTGAATTTGAAAATCCCGACCAGTTATAAAAACTGGATTTGAAAATCCCGACTAGTTATAAAAACTGGATTTCAAAATCCCGACCAGTTATAGAAACTGAATTTGAAAATCTCGACCGGTTATAAAAACTAGATTTGAAAATCCCGACTAGTTATAGAAACTAGATTTGAAAATCCCGACCAGTTATAGAAACTGGATTTGAAAATCCCGACCAGTTATAAAAACTAGATTTGAAAATCCTGATCAGTTATAACACTGGATTTGAAAATTCCGACAAATTATAAAACTAGATTTGAAAATCCGGACCTGTTATAAAAACTGGATTTGAAAATCCCGACCAGTTATAAAAACTATATTTGAAAATTCCGACCAGTTATCGAAACTGGATTTGAAAATCCCGACCAGTTATAGAAACTGGATTTGAAAATATCGACCACTTTTAGAAACTAGATTTGAAAATCCCGACCAGTTATAAAACTGGATTTGAAAATCGCGACCAGTTATAGAAACTGGATTTAAAAATCCCGACTAGTTATAAAAACTGGATTTGAAAATCCCAACCAGTTATAGAAACTGGATTTCAAAATCCCGACCAGTTATAGAAACTGGAGTTAAAAATCCCGACCAGTTATAAAACTGAATTTAAAAATCCCGACCAGTTATAAAAACTGAATTTGAAAATCCCGACCAGTTATAGAAACTGGATTTGAAAATACTGACCAGTTATAGAAACTGAATTTGAAAATCCCGACCAGTTATAAAAACTGGATTTGAAAATCCCGACTAGTTATAAAACTGGATTTGAAAATCCCGACGAGTTATAGAAACTGAATTTGAAAATCCTGATCAGTTATAACACTGGATTTGAAAATCCCGACCAATTATAAAACTAGATTTGAAAATCCAGACCAGTTATTAAAAATGGATTTGAAAATCCCGACCAGTTATAAAACTAGATTTGAAAATCCCGACCAGTTATAGAAACTGGATTTGAAAATCCTGACCAGTTATAAAACTGGATTTGAAAATCCCGACCAGTTATAGAAACTGGATTTAAAAATTCCGACCAGTTATGACACTAGATTTGAAAATCCCGACCAGTTATAACACTGAATTTGAAAATCCCGACCAGTTATAAAAACTGGATTTGAAAATCCCGACCAGTTATAGAAACTGGATTTGAAAATCCTGACCAGTTATAGAAACTGGATTTTAAAATCCCGACCAATTATAGAAACTGGATTTGAAAATCCTGACCAGTTATAGAAACTGGATTTGAAAATCCCGACTAGTTATAGAAACTGGATTTGAAAATCCCGACCAGTTATAGAAACTGGATTTGAAAATATCGACCAATTATAGAAACTAGATTTGAAAATCCTGACCAGTTATAAAACTGGATTTGAAAATCTCGACCAGTTATAGAAACTGGATTTGAAAATCCCGACCAGTTATAAAAACTGGATTTGAAAATTCCAACCAGTTATAGAAACTGGATTTCAAAATTCCGACCAGTTATAGAAACTGGAGTTGAAAATCCCGACCAGTTATAAAACTGAATTTAAAAATCCCGACCAGTTATAAAAACTGAATTAGAAAATCCCGACTAGTTATAGAAACTGGATTTGAAAATCCTGACCAGTTATAGAAACTGAATTTGAAAATCCCGACCAGTTATAAAAACTGGATTTGAAAATCCCGACCAGTTATAAAACTGGATTTGAAAATCCCGACGAGTTATAGAAACTGAATTTGAAAATCCTGATCAGTTATAACACTGGATTTGAAAATCCCGACCAATTATAAAACTAGATTTGAAAATCCAGACCAGTTATAGAAAATGGATTTGAAAATCCCGACTAGTTATAAAACTGGATTTGAAAATCCCGACCAGTTATAGAAACTGGATTTGAAAATTCTGACCAGTTATAAAACCGGATTTGAAAATCCCGACCAGTTATAGAAACTGGATTTAAAAATTCCGACCAGTTATGACACTAGATTTGAAAATCCCGACCTATTATAGATACTTGATTTGAAAATCCCGAACAGTTATAAAAACTGGAGTTGAAAATCCCGACTAGTTATAGAAACTGGATTTGAAAATCCTGACAGTTATAGAAACTGGATTTGAAAATCTCGAACAGTTATAGAAACTGGATTTGAAAATCCAGACCAGTTATAGAAACTGGATTTGAAAATCCCGACCAGTTATAAAATCTGGAATTGAAAATCCCGACCAGTTATAGAAACTGGATTTGAAAATCCCGACCAGTTATAAAAACTAGATTTGAAAATCCCGACCAGTTATAAAACTGGATTTCAAAATCCTGACCAGTTATAGAAACTGAATTTGAAAATCCCGACCAGTTATAAAAACTGGATTTGAAAATCCCGACCAGTTATAAAAACTGGATTTCAAAATCCCGACCAGTTATAGAAACTGGATTTGAAAATCCTGACCAGTTATAGAAACTGGATTTGAAAATCCCGACTAGTTATAGAAACTGGATTTGAAAATCCCGACCAGTTATAGAAACTGGATTTGAAAATATCGACCAGTTATAGAAACTGAATTTGAAAATCCCGACCGGTTATAAAAACTAGATTTGAAAATCCCGACCAGTTATAGAAACTAGATTTGAAAATCCCGACCAGTTATAGAAACTGGATTTGAAAATCCCGACCAGTTATAAAAACTGGATTTGAAAATCCTGATCAGTTATAACACTGGATTTGAAAATTCCGACCAATTATAAAACTAGATTTGAAAATCCGGACCTGTTATAGAAACTGGATTTGAAAATCCCGACCAGTTAAAAAACTGGATTTGAAAATCTCAACCAGTTATAAAACTAGATTTTAAAATCCCGACCAGTTATAGAAACTGGATTTGAAAATCCTGACGAGTTATAAAAACTGGATTTGAAAATCCCGACCAGTTATAAAAACTAGATTTGAAATTCCCGACCAGTTATCGAAACTGGATTTGAAAATCCCGACCAGTTATAGAAACAGGATTTGAAAATATCTCCCACATTTAGAAACTAGATTTGAAAATCCCGACCAGTTATAAAACTGGATTTGAAAATCCCGACCAGTTATAGAAACTGGATTTAAAAATCCTGACTAGTTATAAAAACTGGATTTGAAAATCCCAAACAGTTATAGAAACTGGATTTCAAAATCCCGACCAGTTATAGAAACTGGAGTTGAAAATCCCGACCAGTTATAAAACTGAATTTAAAAATCCCGACCAGTTATAAAAACTGAATTTGAAAATCCCGACCAGTTATAGAAACTGAATTTGAAAATACTGACCAGTTATAGAAACTGAATTTGAAAATTCGGACCAGTTATAAAAACTGGATTTGAAAATCCCGACTAGTTATAAAACTGGATTTGAAAATCCCGACGAATTATAGAAACTGAATTTGAAAATCCTGATCAGTTATAACACTGGATTTGAAAATCCCGACCAATTATAAAACTAGATTTGAAAATCCAGACCAGTTATAAAAAATGGATTTGAAAATCCCGACCAGTTATAAAACTGGATTTGAAAATCCCGACCAGTTATAGAAACTGGATTTGAAAATCCTGACCAGTTATAAAACTGGATTTGAAAATCCCGACCAGTTATAGAAACTGAATTTAAAAATTCCGACCAGTTATGACACTAGATTTGAAAATCCCGACCAGTTATAACACTGAATTTGAAAATCCCGAACAGTTATAAAAACTGGATTTGAAAATCCCGACCAGTTATAGAAACTGGATTTGAAAATCCTGACCAGTTTTAGAAATTGGATTTTAAAATCCCGACCAATTATAGAAACTGGATTTGAAAATCCTGACCAGTTATAGAAACTGGATTTGAAAATCCCGACCAGTTATAAAAACTAGATTTGAAAATCCCGACCAGTTATAGCAACTGGATTTGAAAATCCCGACCAGTTATAGAAACTGGATTTGAAAATATCGACCAATTATAGAAACTAGATTTGAAAATCCCGATCAGTTATAAAACTGGATTTGAAAATCTCGACCAGTTATAGAAACTGGAGTTGAAAATCCCGATCAGTTATAACACTGAATTTGAAAATCCCGACCAGTTATAAAAACTGGATTTGAAAATCCCAACCAGTTATAGAAACTGGATTTGAAAATCCTGACCAGTTATAGAAACTGAATTTGAAAATCCCGACCAGTTATTAAAACTGGATTTGAAAATCCCGACCAGTTACAAAACTAGATTTGAAAATCCCGACGAGTTATAGAAACTGAATTTGAAAATCCTGATCAGTTATAACACTGGATTTGAAAATCCCGACCAATTATAAAACTAGATTTGAAAATCCCGACCAGTTATAAAACTGGATTTGAAAATCCCGACCAGTTATAAAAACTAGAGTTGAAAATGCCGACCAGTTATAGAAACTGGATTTGAAAATCCCGACCAGTTATAGAAACTGGATTTGAAAATCTCGACCAGTTATAGAAACAGGATTTGAAAATCCCGACCAGTTATAGAAACTAGATTTGAAAATCCCGACCATTTATAAAATCTGGAATTGAAAATCCCGACCAGTTATAGAAACTGATTTCAAAATCCTGATCAGTTATAACACTGGATTTGAAAATCCCGACCAATTATAAAACTAGATTTGAAAATCCCGACCAGTTATAGAAACTGGATTTGAAAATCCCGACCAGTTATAACACTGAATTTGAAAATCCCGACCGGTTATAAAAACTGGATTTGAAAATCCCGACCAGTTATAGAATGTTGATTTGAAAATCCTGACCAGTTATAGAAACTGGATTTGAAAATCCCGACCAGTTATAAAAACTGAATTTGAAAATCTCGACCAGTTATAAAACTGGATTTGAAAATCCCGACCAGTTATAGAAATTAGATTTGAAAATCCTGATCAGTTATAACACTGGATTTGAAAATCCCGACCAATTATAAAACTAGATTTGAAAATCGGGACCTATTATAAAAACTCGATTTGAAAATCCCGACCAGTTATAAATCTGGATTTGAAAATCCCAACCAGTTATAAAACTAGATTTAAAAATCCCGACCAGTTATAGAAACAGCATTTGAAAATCCTGACCAGTTATAAAACTGGATTTGAAAATCCCGACCAGTTATACAAATTGGATTTGAAAATCCCGACCAGTTATGACACTAGATTTTGAAATCACGACCAGTTATAGAAACTGGATTTGAAAATCCCAACCAGTTATAGAAACTGAATTTGAAAATCCCGACGAGTTATAAAAATTGGATTTGAAAATCCCGACTAGTTATAAAACTGGATTTGAAAATCCCGACGAGTTATAAAACTGGATTTGAAAATCCCGACCAGTTATAGAAACAGCATTTGAAAATCCTGACCAGTTATAAAACTGGATTTGAAAATCCCGACCAGTTATAGAAATTGGATTTGAAAATCCCGACCAGTTATGACACTAGATTTTGAAATCACGACCAGTTATAGAAACTGGATTTGAAAATCCCAACCAGTTATAGAAACTGAATTTGAAAATCCCGACCAGTTATAAAAACTGGATTTGAAAATCCCCACTAGTTATAAAACTGGATTTGAAAATCCCGACGAGTTATAGAAACTGAATTTGAAAATCCTGATCAGTTATAACACTGGATTTGAAAATCCCGACCAATTATAAAACTAGATTTGAAAATCCAGACCAGTTATAAAAAATGAATTTGAAAATCCCGACCAGTTACAAAACTGGATTTGAAAATCCCGACCAGTTATAGAAACTGGATTTGAAAATCCTGACCAGTTATAAAACTGGATTTGAAAATCCCGACCAGTTATAGAAACTGGATTTAAAAATTCCGACCAGTTATGACACTAGATTTGAAAATCCTGACCAGTTATAACACTGAATTTGAAAATCCCGACCAGTTATAAAAACTGGATTTGAAAATCCCGACCAGTTATAGAAACTAGATTTAAAAATCCCGACCAGTTATAGAAACAGCATTTGAAAATCCTGACCAGTTTTAAAACTGGATTTGAAAATCCCGACCAGTTATAGAAATTGGATTTGAAAATCCCGACCAGTTATGACACTAGATTTTGAAATCACGACCAGTTATAGAAACTGGATTTGAAAATCCCAACCAGTTATAGAAACTGAATTTGAAAATCCCGACCAGTTATAAAAACTGGATTTGAAAATCCCGACTAGTTATAAAACTGGATTTGAAAATCCCGACGAGTTATAAAACTGGATTTGAAAATCCCGACCAGTTATAGAAACAGCATTTGAAAATCCTGACCAGTTATAAAACTGGATTTGAAAATCCCGACCAGTTATAGAAATTGGATTTGAAAATCCCGACCAGTTATGACACTAGATTTTGAAATCACGACCAGTTATAGAAACTGGATTTGAAAATCCCAACCAGTTATAGAAACTGAATTTGAAAATCCCGACCAGTTATAAAAACTTGATTTGAAAATCCCGACTAGTTATAAAACTGGATTTGAAAATCCCGACGAGTTATAGAAACTGAATTTGAAAATCCTGATCAGTTATAACACTGGATTTGAAAATCCCGACCAATTATAAAACTAGATTTGAAAATCCAGACCAGTTATAAAAAATGAATTTGAAAATCCTGACCAGTTACAAAACTGGATTTGAAAATCCCGACCAGTTATAGAAACTGGATTTGAAAATCCTGACCAGTTATAAAACTGGATTTGAAAATCCCGACCAGTTATAGAAAATGGATTTAAAAATTCCGACCAGTTATGACACTAGATTTGAAAATCCCGACCAGTTATAACACTGAATTTGAAAATCCCGACCAGTTATAAAAACTGGATTTGAAAATCCCGACCAGTTATAGAAACTGGATTTGAAAATCCTGACCACTTATAGAAACTGGATTTTAAAATCCCGACCAATTATAGAAACTGGATTTGAAAATCCTGACCAGTTATAGAAACTGGATTTGAAAATCCCGACCAGTTATAGAAACTGGATTTGAAAATCCCGACCAGTTATAGAAACTGGATTTGAAAATATCGACCAATTATAGAAACTAGATTTGAAAATCCCGACCAGTTATAAAACTAGATCTGAAAATCTCGACCAGTTATAGAAACTGGATTTGAAAATCCCGACCAGTTATAAAAACTGGATTTGAAAATCCCAACCAGTTATAGAAACTGGATTTCAAAATCCCGACCAGTTATAGAAACTGGAGTTGAAAATCCCGACCAGTTATAAAACTGAATTTAAAAATCCCGACCAGTTATAAAAACTGAATTTGAAAATCCCGACTAGTTATAGAAACTGGATTTGAAAATCCTGACCAGTTATAGAAACTAAATTTGAAAATCCCGACCTGTTATAAAAACCGGATTTGAAAATCCCGACCAGTTATAAAACTGGATTTGAAAATCCCGACGAGTTATAGAAACTGAATTTGAAAATCCTGATCAGTTATAACACTGGATTTGAAAATCCCGACCAATTATAAAACTAGATTTGAAAATCCAGACCAGTTATAGAAAATGGATTTGAAAATCCCGACTAGTTATAAAACTGGATTTGAAAATCCCGACCAGTTATAGAAACTGGATTTGAAAATCCTGACCAGTTATAAAACTGGATTTGAAAATCCTGACCAGTTATAAAACTGGATTTGAAAATCCCGACCATTTATAGAAACTGGATTTAAAAATTCCGACCAGTTATGACACTAGATTTGAAAATCCCGACCTATTATAGATACTCGATTTGAAAATCCCGAACAGTTATAAAAACTGGAGTTGAAAATCCCGACCAGTTATAGAAACTGGATTTGAAAATCCTGACAGTTATAGAAACTGGATTTGAAAATCTCTAACAGTTATAGAAACTGGATTTGAAAATCCAGACCAGTTATAGAAACTGGATTTGAAAATCCCGACCAGTTATAAAATCTGGAATTGAAAATCCCGACCAGTTATAGAAACTGGATTTCAAAATCCCGACCAGTTATAGATACTGGATTTGATAATCCCGACCAGTTATAAAAACTGGATTTGAAAATCCAGACCAGTTATAACACTGAATTTGAAAATCCCGACCGGTTATAAAAACTGGATTTGAAAATCACGACCAGTTATAGAAATTAGATTTGAAAATCCTGACGAGTTATAAAAACTGGATTTGAAAATCCCGACCAGTTATAAAAACTAGATTTGAAAATACCGACCAGTTATCGAAACTGGATTTGAAAATCCCGACCAGTTATAGAAACTGGATTTGAAAATATCGACCACTTTTAGAAACTAGATTTGAAAATCCCGACCAGTTATAAAACTGGATTTGAAAATCCCGACTAGTTATAGAAACTGGATTTGAAAATCCTGACCAGTTATAGAAACTGAATTTGAAAATCCCGACCAGTTATAAAAACTGGATTTGAAAATCCCGACCAGTTATAAAACTGGATTTGAAAATCCCGACGAGTTATAGAAACTGAATTTGAAAATCCTGATCAGTTATAACACTGGATTTGAAAATCCCGACCAATTATAAAACTAGATTTGAAAATCCAGACCAGTTATAGAAAATGGATTTGAAAATCCCGACTAGTTATAAAACTGGATTTGAAAATCCCGACCAGTTATAGAAACTGGATTTGAAAATTCTGACCAGTTATAAAACCGGATTTGAAAATCCCGACCAGTTATAGAAACTGGATTTAAAAATTCCGACCAGTTATGACACTAGATTTGAAAATCCCGACCTATTATAGATACTTGATTTGAAAATCCCGAACAGTTATAAAAACTGTAGTTGAAAATCCCGACCAGTTATAGAAACTGGATTTGAAAATCCTGACAGTTATAGAAACTGGATTTGAAAATCTCGAACAGTTATAGAAACTGGATTTGAAAATCCAGACCAGTTATAGAAACTGGATTTGAAAATCCCGACCAGTTATAAAATCTGGAATTGAAAATCCCGACCAGTTATAGAAACTGGATTTGAAAATCCAGACCAGTTATAAAAACTAGATTTGAAAATCCCGACCAGTTATAAAACTGGATTTCAAAATCCTGACCAGTTATAGAAACTGAATTTGAAAATCCCGACCAGTTATAAAAACTGGATTTGAAAATCCCGACCAGTTATAAAACTGGATTTGAAAATCCCGACGAGTTATAGAAACTGAATTTGAAAATCCTGATCAGTTATAACACTGGATTTGAAAATCCCGACCAATTATAAAACTAGATTTGAAAATCCAGACCAGTTATAGAAAATGGATTTGAAAATCCCGACTAGTTATAAAACTGGATTTGAAAATCCCGACCAGTTATAGAAACTGGATTTGAAAATCCTGACTAGTTATAAAACTGGATTTGAAAATCCCGACCAGTTATAGAAACTGGATTTAAAAATTCCGACCAGTTATGACACTAGATTTGAAAATCCCGACCTATTATAGATACTTGATTTGAAAATCCCGAACAGTTATAAAAACTGGAGTTGAAAATCCCGACCAGTTATAGAAACTGGATTTGAAAATCCTGACAGTTATAGAAACTGAATTTGAAAATCTCGAACAGTTATAGAAACTGGATATGAAAATCCAGACCAGTTATAGAAACTGGATTTAAAAATCCCGACCAGTTATAAAATCTGGAATTGAAAATCCCGACCAGTTATAGAAACTGGATTTCAAAATCCCGACCAGTTATAGATACTGGATTTGAAAATCCCGACCAGTTATAAAAACTGGATTTGAAAATCCAGACCAGTTATAACACTGAATTTGAAAATCCCGACCGGTTATAAAAACTGGATTTGAAAATCCCGACCAGTTATAAAAACTTGATTTGAAAATCCTGACCAGTTATAGAAACTGGATTTGAAAATTCCGACCAGTTATAAAAACTGGATTTGAAAATCCCGACCAGTTATAAAACTGGATTTGAAAATCCCGACCAGTTATAGAAACTGGATTTGAAAATCCTGATCAGTTATTACACTGCATTTGAAAATCCCAACCAATTATAAAACTAGATTTGAAAATCCGGACCTGTTATAGAAACTGGATTTGAAAATCCCGACCAGTTATAAATCTGGATTTGAAAATCCCAACCAGTTATAAAACTATATTTAAAAATCCTGACCAGTTATAGAAACTGCATTTGAAAATCCTGACCAGTTATAAAACTGGATTTGAAAATCCCGATCAGTTAAAGAAATTGGATTTGAAAATCCCGACCAGTTATGACACTAGATTTGGAAATCACGACCAGTTATAGAAACTGGATTTGAAAATCCCGATCAGTTATAGAAAGTGGATTTGAAAATCCTACCAGTTATAGAAACTGGATTTGAAAATCCCGACCAGTTGTAAAAACTGAATTTGGAAAATCCCGACCAGTTACAAAAACTGGATTTGAAAATCCCGACTAGTTATAAAAACTAGATTTGAAAATCCCGACCAGTTATAGAAACTAGATTTGAAAATCCCGACCACTTATAGAAACTGGATTTGAAAATCCCGACCAGTTATAAAAACTAGATTTGAAAATCCCGACCAGTTATAAAACTGAATTTCAAAATCCCGACCAGTTATAGAAACTGAATTTGAAAATCCCGACCAGTTATAAAAACTGGATTTGAAAATCCCGACTAGTTATAAAAACTGGATTTCAAAATCCCGACCAGTTATAGAAACTGAATTTGAAAATCTCGACCGGTTATAAAAACTAGATTTGAAAATCCCGACTAGTTATAGAAACTAGATTTGAAAATCCCGACCAGTTATAGAAACTGGATTTGAAAATCCCGACCAGTTATAAAAACTAGATTTGAAAATCCTGATCAGTTATAACACTGGATTTGAAAATTCCGACCAATTATAAAACTAGATTTGAAAATCCGGACCTGTTATAAAAACTGGATTTGAAAATCCCGACCAGTTATAAAAACTGGATTTGAAAATCCCGACCAGTTATAAAACTGGATTTGAAAATCCCGACGAGTTATAGAAACTGAATTTGAAAATCCTGATCAGTTATAACACTGGATTTGAAAATCCCGACCAATTATAAAACTAGATTTGAAAATCCAGACCAGTTATAGAAAATGGATTTGAAAATCCCGACTAGTTATAAAACTGGATTTGAAAATCCCGACCAGTTATAGAAACTGGATTTGAAAATCCTGACCAGTTATAAAACTGGATTTGAAAATCCCGACCAGTTATAGAAACTGGATTTAAAAATTCCGACCAGTTATGACACTAGATTTGAAAATCCCGACCTACTATAGATACTTGATTTGAAAATCCCGAACAGTTATCAAAACTGGAGTTGAAAATCCCGACCAGTTATAGAAACTGCATTTGAAAATCCTGACAGTTATAGAAACTGGATTTGAAAATCTCGAACAGTTATAGAAACTGGATATGAAAATCCAGACCAGTTATAGAAACTGGATTTAAAAATCCCGACCAGTTATAAAATCTGGAATTGAAAATCCCGACCAGTTATAGAAACTGGATTTCAAAATCCCGACCAGTTATAGATACTGGATTTGAAAATCCCGACCAGTTATAAAAACTGGATTTGAAAATCCAGACCAGTTATAACACTGAATTTGAAAATCCCGACCGGTTATAAAAACTGGATTTGAAAATCCCGACCAGTTATAAAAACTTGATTTGAAAATCCTGACCAGTTATAGAAACTGGATTTGAAAATTCCGACCAGTTATAAAAACTGGATTTGAAAATCCCGACCAGTTATAAAACTGGATTTGAAAATCCCGACCAGTTATAGAAACTGGATTTGAAAATCCTGATCAGTTATAACACTGCATTTGAAAATCCCAACCAATTATAAAACTAGATTTGAAAATCCGGACCTGTTATAGAAACTGGATTTGAAAATCCCGACCAGTTATAAATCTGGATTTGAAAATCCCAACCAGTTATAAAACTATATTTAAAAATCCTGACCAGTTATAGAAACTGCATTTGAAAATCCTGACCAGTTATAAAACTGGATTTGAAAATCCCGATCAGTTAAAGAAATTGGATTTGAAAATCCCGACCAGTTATGACACTAGATTTGGAAATCACGACCAGTTATAGAAACTGGATTTGAAAATCCCGATCAGTTATAGAAAGTGGATTTGAAAATCCGACCAGTTATAGAAACTGGATTTGAAAATCCCGACCAGTTGTAAAAACTGAATTTGGAAAATCCCGACCAGTTACAAAAACTGGATTTGAAAATCCCGACTAGTTATAAAAACTAGATTTGAAAATCCCGACCAGTTATAGAAACTAGATTAGAAAATCCCGACCACTTATAGAAACTGGATTTGAAAATCCCGACCAGTTATAAAAACTAGATTTGAAAATCCCGACCAGTTATAAAACTGGATTTCAAAATCCCGACCAGTTATAGAAACTGAATTTGAAAATCCCGACCAGTTATAAAAACTGGATTTGAAAATCCCGACTAGTTATAAAAACTGGATTTCAAAATCCCGACCAGTTATAGAAACTGAATTTGAAAATCTCGACCGGTTATAAAAACTAGATTTGAAAATCCCGACTAGTTATAGAAACTAGATTTGAAAATCCCGACCAGTTATAGAAACTGGATTTGAAAATCCCGACCAGTTATAAAAACTAGATTTGAAAATCCTGATCAGTTATAACACTGGATTTGAAAATTCCGACCAATTATAAAACTAGATTTGAAAATCCGGACCTGTTATAAAAACTGGATTTGAAAATCCCGACCAGTTATAAAAACTATATTTGAAAATTCCGACCAGTTATCGAAACTGGATTTGAAAATCCCGACCAGTTATAGAAACTGGATTTGAAAATATCGACCACTTTTAGAAACTAGATTTGAAAATCCCGACCAGTTATAAAACTGGATTTGAAAATCGCGACCAGTTATAGAAACTGGATTTAAAAATCCCGACTAGTTATAAAAACTGGATTTGAAAATCCCAACCAGTTATAGAAACTGGATTTCAAAATCCCGACCAGTTATAGAAACTGGAGTTAAAAATCCCGACCAGTTATAAAACTGAATTTAAAAATCCCGACCAGTTATAAAAACTGAATTTGAAAATCCCGACCAGTTATAGAAACTGGATTTGAAAATACTGACCAGTTATAGAAACTGAATTTGAAAATCCCGACCAGTTATAAAAACTGGATTTGAAAATCCCGACTAGTTATAAAACTGGATTTGAAAATCCCGACGAGTTATAGAAACTGAATTTGAAAATCCTGATCAGTTATAACACTGGATTTGAAAATCCCGACCAATTATAAAACTAGATTTGAAAATCCAGACCAGTTATTAAAAATGGATTTGAAAATCCCGACCAGTTATAAAACTAGATTTGAAAATCCCGACCAGTTATAGAAACTGGATTTGAAAATCCTGACCAGTTATAAAACTGGATTTGAAAATCCCGACCAGTTATAGAAACTGGATTTAAAAATTCCGACCAGTTATGACACTAGATTTGAAAATCCCGACCAGTTATAACACTGAATTTGAAAATCCCGACCAGTTATAAAAACTGGATTTGAAAATCCCGACCAGTTATAGAAACTGGATTTGAAAATCCTAACCAGTTATAGAAACTGGATTTTAAAATCCCGACCAATTATAGAAACTGGATTTGAAAATCCTGACCAGTTATAGAAACTGGATTTGAAAATCCCGACCAGTTATAAAAACTGGATTTGAAAATCCCGACTAGTTATAAAAACTGGATTTCAAAATCCCGACCAGTTATAGAAACTGAATTTGAAAATCTCGACCGGTTATAAAAACTAGATTTGAAAATCCCGACTAGTTATAGAAACTAGATTTGAAAATCCCGACCAGTTATAGAAACTCGATTTGAAAATCCCGACCAGTTATAAAAACTAGATTTGAAAATCCTGATCAGTTATAACACTGGATTTGAAAATTCCGACCAATTATAAAACTAGATTTGAAAATCCGGACCTGTTATAAAAACTGGATTTGAAAATCCCGACCAGTTATAAAAACTGGATTTGAAAATCCCGACCAGTTATAAAACTGGATTTGAAAATCCCGACGAGTTATAGAAACTGAATTTGAAAATCCTGATCAGTTATAACACTGGATTTGAAAATCCCGACCAATTATAAAACTAGATTTGAAAATCCAGACCAGTTATAGAAAATGGATTTGAAAATCCCGACTAGTTATAAAACTGGATTTGAAAATCCCGACCAGTTATAGAAACTGGATTTGAAAATTCTGACCAGTTATAAAACTGGATTTGAAAATCCCGACCAGTTATAGAAACTGGATTTAAAAATTCCGACCAGTTATGACACTAGATTTGAAAATCCCGACCTATTATAGATACTTGATTTGAAAATCCCGAACAGTTATAAAAACTGGAGTTGAAAATCCCGACCAGTTATAGAAACTGGATTTGAAAATCCTGACAGTTATAGAAACTGGATTTGAAAATCTCGAACAGTTATAGAAACTGGATATGAAAATCCAGACCAGTTATAGAAACTGGATTTAAAAATCCCGACCAGTTATAAAATCTGGAATTGAAAATCCCGACCAGTTATAGAAACTGGATTTCAAAATCCCGACCAGTTATAGATACTGGATTTGAAAATCCCTACCAGTTATAAAAACTGGATTTGAAAATCCAGACCAGTTATAACACTGAATTTGAAAATCCCGACCGGTTATAAAAACTGGATTTGAAAATCCCGACCAGTTATAAAAACTTGATTTGAAAATCCTGACCAGTTATAGAAACTGGATTTGAAAATTCCGACCAGTTATAAAAACTGGATTTGAAAATCCCGACCAGTTATAAAACTGGATTTGAAAATCCCGACCAGTTATAGAAACTGGATTTGAAAATCCTGATCAGTTATAACACTGCATTTGAAAATCCCAACCAATTATAAAACTAGATTTGAAAATCCGGACCTGTTATAGAAACTGGATTTGAAAATCCCGACCAGTTATAAATCTGGATTTGAAAATCCCAACCAGTTATAAAACTATATTTAAAAATCCTGACCAGTTATAGAAACTGCATTTGAAAATCCTGACCAGTTATAAAACTGGATTTGAAAATCCCGATCAGTTAAAGAAATTGGATTTGAAAATCCCGACCAGTTATGACACTAGATTTGGAAATCACGACCAGTTATAGAAACTGGATTTGAAAATCCCGATCAGTTATAGAAAGTGGATTTGAAAATCCGACCAGTTATAGAAACTGGATTTGAAAATCCCGACCAGTTGTAAAAACTGAATTTGGAAAATCCCGACCAGTTACAAAAACTGGATTTGAAAATCCCGACTTGTTATAAAAACTAGATTTGAAAATCCCGACCAGTTATAGAAACTAGATTTGAAAATCCCGACCACTTATAGAAACTGGATTTGAAAATCCCGACCAGTTATAAAAACTAGATTTGAAAATCCCGACCAGTTATAAAATTGGATTTCAAAATCCCGACCAGTTATAGAAACTGAATTTGAAAATCCCGACCAGTTATAAAAACTGGATTTGAAAATCCCGACTAGTTATAAAAACTGGATTTCAAAATCCCGACCAGTTATAGAAACTGAATTTGAAAATCTCGACCGGTTATAAAAACTAGATTTGAAAATCCCGACTAGTTATAGAAACTAGATTTGAAAATCCCGACCAGTTATAGAAACTGGATTTGAAAATCCCGACCAGTTATAAAAACTAGATTTGAAAATCCTGATCAGTTATAACACTGGATTTGAAAATTCCGACAAATTATAAAACTAGATTTGAAAATCCGGACCTGTTATAAAAACTGGATTTGAAAATCCCGACCAGTTATAAAAACTATATTTGAAAATTCCGACCAGTTATCGAAACTGGATTTGAAAATCCCGACCAGTTATAGAAACTGGATTTGAAAATATCGACCACTTTTAGAAACTAGATTTGAAAATCCCGACCAGTTATAAAACTGGATTTGAAAATCGCGACCAGTTATAGAAACTGGATTTAAAAATCCCGACTAGTTATAAAAACTGGATTTGAAAATCCCAACCAGTTATAGAAACTGGATTTCAAAATCCCGACCAGTTATAGAAACTGGAGTTAAAAATCCCGACCAGTTATAAAACTGAATTTAAAAATCCCGACCAGTTATAAAAACTGAATTTGAAAATCCCGACCAGTTATAGAAACTGGATTTGAAAATACTGACCAGTTATAGAAACTGAATTTGAAAATCCCGACCAGTTATAAAAACTGGATTTGAAAATCCCGACTAGTTATAAAACTGGATTTGAAAATCCCGACGAGTTATAGAAACTGAATTTGAAAATCCTGATCAGTTATAACACTGGATTTGAAAAACCCGACCAATTATAAAACTAGATTTGAAAATCCAGACCAGTTATTAAAAATGGATTTGAAAATCCCGACCAGTTATAAAACTAGATTTGAAAATCCCGACCAGTTATAGAAACTGGATTTGAAAATCCTGACCAGTTATAAAACTGGATTTGAAAATCCCGACCAGTTATAGAAACTGGATTTAAAAATTCCGACCAATTATGACACTAGATTTGAAAATCCCGACCAGTTATAACACTGAATTTGAAAATCCCGACCAGTTATAAAAACTGGATTTGAAAATCCCGACCAGTTATAGAAACTGGATTTGAAAATCCTGACCAGTTATAGAAACTGGATTTTAAAATCCCGACCAATTATAGAAACTGGATTTGAAAATCCTGACCAGTTATAGAAACTGGATTTGAAAATCCCGACTAGTTATAGAAACTGGATTTGAAAATCCCGACCAGTTATAGAAACTGGATTTGAAAATATCGACCAATTATAGAAACTAGATTTGAAAATCCCGACCAGTTATAAAACTGGATTTGAAAATCTCGACCAGTTATAGAAACTGGATTTGAAAATCCCGACCAGTTATAAAAACTGGATTTGAAAATTCCAACCAGTTATAGAAACTGGATTTCAAAATTCCGACCAGTTATAGAAACTGGAGTTGAAAATCCCGACCAGTTATAAAACTGAATTTAAAAATCCCGACCAGTTATAAAAACTGAATTTGAAAATCCCGACTAGTTATAGAAACTGGATTTGAAAATCCTGACCAGTTATAGAAACTGAATTTGAAAATCCCGACCAGTTATAAAAACTGGATTTGAAAATCCCGACCAGTTATAAAACTGGATTTGAAAATCCCGACGAGTTATAGAAACTGAATTTGAAAATCCTGATCAGTTATAACACTGGATTTGAAAATCCCGACCAATTATAAAACTAGATTTGAAAATCCAGACCAGTTATAGAAAATGGATTTGAAAATCCCGACTAGTTATAAAACTGGATTTGAAAATCCCGACCAGTTATAGAAACTGGATTTGAAAATTCTGACCAGTTATAAAACCGGATTTGAAAATCCCGACCAGTTATAGAAACTGGATTTAAAAATTCCGACCAGTTATGACACTAGATTTGAAAATCCCGACCTATTATAGATACTTGATTTGAAAATCCCGAACAGTTATAAAAACTGGAGTTGAAAATCCCGACTAGTTATAGAAACTGGATTTGAAAATCCTGACAGTTATAGAAACTGGATTTGAAAATCTCGAACAGTTATAGAAACTGGATTTGAAAATCCAGACCAGTTATAGAAACTGGATTTGAAAATCCCGACCAGTTATAAAATCTGGAATTGAAAATCCCGACCAGTTATAGAAACTGGATTTGAAAATCCCGACCAGTTATAAAAACTAGATTTGAAAATCCCGACCAGTTATAAAACTGGATTTCAAAATCCTGACCAGTTATAGAAACTGAATTTGAAAATCCCGACCAGTTATAAAAACTGGATTTGAAAATCCCGACCAGTTATAAAAACTGGATTTCAAAATCCCGACCAGTTATAGAATCTGGATTTGAAAATCCTGACCAGTTATAGAAACTGGATTTGAAAATCCCGACTAGTTATAGAAACTGGATTTGAAAATCCCGACCACTTATAGAAACTGGATTTGAAAATATCGACCAGTTATAGAAACTGAATTTGAAAATCCCGACCGGTTATAAAAACTAGATTTGAAAATCCCGACCAGTTATAGAAACTAGATTTGAAAATCCCGACCAGTTATAGAAACTGGATTTGAAAATCCCGACCAGTTATAAAAACTGGATTTGAAAATCCTGATCAGTTATAACACTGGATTTGAAAATTCCGACCAATTATAAAACTAGATTTGAAAATCCGGACCTGTTATAGAAACTGGATTTGAAAATCCCGACCAGTTAAAAAACTGGATTTGAAAATCTCAACCAGTTATAAAACTAGATTTTAAAATCCCGACCAGTTATAGAAACTGGATTTGAAAATCCTGACGAGTTATAAAAACTGGATTTGAAAATCCCGACCAGTTATAAAAACTAGATTTGAAATTCCCGACCAGTTATCGAAACTGGATTTGAAAATCCCGACCAGTTATAGAAACAGGATTTGAAAATATCTCCCACATTTAGAAACTAGATTTGAAAATCCCGACCAGTTATAAAACTGGATTTGAAAATCCCGACCAGTTATAGAAACTGGATTTAAAAATCCTGACTAGTTATAAAAACTGGATTTGAAAATCCCAAACAGTTATAGAAACTGGATTTCAAAATCCCGACCAGTTATAGAAACTGGAGTTGAAAATCCCGACCAGTTATAAAACTGAATTTAAAAATCCCGACCAGTTATAAAAACTGAATTTGAAAATCCCGACCAGTTATAGAAACTGAATTTGAAAATACTGACCAGTTATAGAAACTGAATTTGAAAATTCGGACCAGTTATAAAAACTGGATTTGAAAATCCCGACTAGTTATAAAACTGGATTTGAAAATCCCGACGAATTATAGAAACTGAATTTGAAAATCCTGATCAGTTATAACACTGGATTTGAAAATCCCGACCAATTATAAAACTAGATTTGAAAATCCAGACCAGTTATAAAAAATGAATTTGAAAATCCCGACCAGTTATAAAACTGGATTTGAAAATCCCGACCAGTTATAGAAACTGGATTTGAAAATCCTGACCAGTTATAAAACTGGATTTGAAAATCCCGACCAGTTATAGAAACTGAATTTAAAAATTCCGACCAGTTATGACACTAGATTTAAAAATCCCGACCAGTTATAACACTGAATTTGAAAATCCCGAACAGTTATAAAAACTGGATTTGAAAATCCCGACCAGTTATAGAAACTGGATTTGAAAATCCTGACCAGTTTTAGAAATTGGATTTTAAAATCCCGACCAATTATAGAAACTGGATTTGAAAATCCTGACCAGTTATAGAAACTGGATTTGAAAATCCCGACCAGTTATAAAAACTAGATTTGAAAATCCCGACCAGTTATAGCAACTGGATTTGAAAATCCCGACCAGTTATAGAAACTGGATTTGAAAATATCGACCAATTATAGAAACTAGATTTGAAAATCCCGATCAGTTATAAAACTGGATTTGAAAATCTCGACCAGTTATAGAAACTGGAGTTGAAAATCCCGATCAGTTATAACACTGAATTTGAAAATCCCGACCAGTTATAAAAACTGGATTTGAAAATCCCAACCAGTTATAGAAACTGGATTTGAAAATCCTGACCAGTTATAGAAACTGAATTTGAAAATCCCGACCAGTTATTAAAACTGGATTTGAAAATCCCGACCAGTTATAAAACTAGATTTGAAAATCCCGACGAGTTATAGAAACTGAATTTGAAAATCCTGATCAGTTATAACACTGGATTTGAAAATCCCGACCAATTATAAAACTAGATTTGAAAATCCCGACCAGTTATAAAACTGGATTTGAAAATCCCGACCAGTTATAAAAACTAGAGTTGAAAATGCCGACCAGTTATAGAAACTGGATTTGAAAATCCCGACCAGTTATAGAAACTGGATTTGAAAATCTCGACCAGTTATAGAAACAGGATTTGAAAATCCCGACCAGTTATAGAAACTAGATTTGAAAATCCCGACCATTTATAAAATCTGGAATTGAAAATCCCGACCAGTTATAGAAACTGATTTCAAAATCCCGACCAGTTATAGAAACTGGATTTGAAAATCCCGACCAGTTATAGAAACTGGATTTGAAAATCCCGACCAGTTATAACACTGAATTTGAAAATCCCGACCGGTTATAAAAACTGGATTTGAAAATCCCGACCAGTTATAGAATGTTGATTTGAAAATCCTGACCAGTTATAGAAACTGGATTTGAAAATCCCGACCAGTTATAAAAACTGAATTTGAAAATCTCGACCAGTTATAAAACTGGATTTGAAAATCCCGACCAGTTATAGAAATTAGATTTGAAAATCCTGATCAGTTATAACACTGGATTTGAAAATCCCGACCAATTATAAAACTAGATTTGAAAATCGGGACCTATTATAAAAACTCGATTTGAAAATCCCGACCAGTTATAAATCTGGATTTGAAAATCCCAACCAGTTATAAAACTAGATTTAAAAATCCCGACCAGTTATAGAAACAGCATTTGAAAATCCTGACCAGTTATAAAACTGGATTTGAAAATCCCGACCAGTTATAGAAATTGGATTTGAAAATCCCGACCAGTTATGACACTAGATTTTGAAATCACGACCAGTTATAGAAACTGGATTTGAAAATCCCAACCAGTTATAGAAACTGAATTTGAAAATCCCGACGAGTTATAAAAATTGGATTTGAAAATCCCGACTAGTTATAAAACTGGATTTGAAAATCCCGACGAGTTATAAAACTGGATTTGAAAATCCCGACCAGTTATAGAAACAGCATTTGAAAATCCTGACCAGTTATAAAACTGGATTTGAAAATCCCGACCAGTTATAGAAATTGGATTTGAAAATCCCGACCAGTTATGACACTAGATTTTGAAATCACGACCAGTTATAGAAACTGGATTTGAAAATCCCAACCAGTTATAGAAACTGAATTTGAAAATCCCGACCAGTTATAAAAACTGGATTTGAAAATCCCCACTAGTTATAAAACTGGATTTGAAAATCCCGACGAGTTATAGAAACTGAATTTGAAAATCCTGATCAGTTATAACACTGGATTTGAAAATCCCGACCAATTATAAAACTAGATTTGAAAATCCAGACCAGTTATAAAAAATGAATTTGAAAATCCCGACCAGTTACAAAACTGGATTTGAAAATCCCGACCAGTTATAGAAACTGGATTTGAAAATCCTGACCAGTTATAAAACTGGATTTGAAAATCCCGACCAGTTATAGAAACTGGATTTAAAAATTCCGACCAGTTATGACACTAGATTTGAAAATCCTGACCAGTTATAACACTGAATTTGAAAATCCCGACCAGTTATAAAAACTGGATTTGAAAATCCCGACCAGTTATAGAAACTAGATTTAAAAATCCCGACCAGTTATAGAAACAGCATTTGAAAATCCTGACCAGTTTTAAAACTGGATTTGAAAATCCCGACCAGTTATAGAAATTGGATTTGAAAATCCCGACCAGTTATGACACTAGATTTTGAAATCACGACCAGTTATAGAAACTGGATTTGAAAATCCCAACCAGTTATAGAAACTGAATTTGAAAATCCCGACCAGTTATAAAAACTGGATTTGAAAATCCCGACTAGTTATAAAACTGGATTTGAAAATCCCGACGAGTTATAAAACTGGATTTGAAAATCCCGACCAGTTATAGAAACAGCATTTGAAAATCCTGACCAGTTATAAAACTGGATTTGAAAATCCCGACCAGTTATAGAAATTGGATTTGAAAATCCCGACCAGTTATGACACTAGATTTTGAAATCACGACCAGTTATAGAAACTGGATTTGAAAATCCCAACCAGTTATAGAAACTGAATTTGAAAATCCCGACCAGTTATAAAAACTGGATTTGAAAATCCCGACTAGTTATAAAACTGGATTTGAAAATCCCGACGAGTTATAGAAACTGAATTTGAAAATCCTGATCAGTTATAACACTGGATTTGAAAATCCCGACCAATTATAAAACTAGATTTGAAAATCCAGACCAGTTATAAAAAATGAATTTGAAAATCCCGACCAGTTACAAAACTGGATTTGAAAATCCCGACCAGTTATAGAAACTGGATTTGAAAATCCTGACCAGTTATAAAACTGGATTTGAAAATCCCGACCAGTTATAGAAAATGGATTTAAAAATTCCGACCAGTTATGACACTAGATTTGAAAATCCCGACCAGTTATAACACTGAATTTGAAAATCCCGACCAGTTATAAAAACTGGATTTGAAAATCCCGACCAGTTATAGAAACTGGATTTGAAAATCCTGACCACTTATAGAAACTGGATTTTAAAATCCCGACCAATTATAGAAACTGGATTTGAAAATCCTGACCAGTTATAGAAACTGGATTTGAAAATCCCGACCAGTTATAGAAACTGGATTTGAAAATCCCGACCAGTTATAGAAACTGGATTTGAAAATATCGACCAATTATAGAAACTAGATTTGAAAATCCCGACCAGTTATAAAACTAGATCTGAAAATCTCGACCAGTTATAGAAACTGGATTTGAAAATCCCGACCAGTTATAAAAACTGGATTTGAAAATCCCAACCAGTTATAGAAACTGGATTTCAAAATCCCGACCAGTTATAGAAACTGGAGTTGAAAATCCCGACCAGTTATAAAACTGAATTTAAAAATCCCGACCAGTTATAAAAACTGAATTTGAAAATCCCGACTAGTTATAGAAACTGGATTTGAAAATCCTGACCAGTTATAGAAACTAAATTTGAAAATCCCGACCTGTTATAAAAACCGGATTTGAAAATCCCGACCAGTTATAAAACTGGATTTGAAAATCCCGACGAGTTATAGAAACTGAATTTGAAAATCCTGATCAGTTATAACACTGGATTTGAAAATCCCGACCAATTATAAAACTAGATTTGAAAATCCAGACCAGTTATAGAAAATGGATTTGAAAATCCCGACTAGTTATAAAACTGGATTTGAAAATCCCGACCAGTTATAGAAACTGGATTTGAAAATCCTGACCAGTTATAAAACTGGATTTGAAAATCCTGACCAGTTATAAAACTGGATTTGAAAATCCCGACCATTTATAGAAACTGGATTTAAAAATTCCGACCAGTTATGACACTAGATTTGAAAATCCCGACCTATTATAGATACTCGATTTGAAAATCCCGAACAGTTATAAAAACTGGAGTTGAAAATCCCGACCAGTTATAGAAACTGGATTTGAAAATCCTGACAGTTATAGAAACTGGATTTGAAAATCTCTAACAGTTATAGAAACTGGATTTGAAAATCCAGACCAGTTATAGAAACTGGATTTGAAAATCCCGACCAGTTATAAAATCTGGAATTGAAAATCCCGACCAGTTATAGAAACTGGATTTCAAAATCCCGACCAGTTATAGATACTGGATTTGATAATCCCGACCAGTTATAAAAACTGGATTTGAAAATCCAGACCAGTTATAACACTGAATTTGAAAATCCCGACCGGTTATAAAAACTGGATTTGAAAATCACGACCAGTTATAGAAATTAGATTTGAAAATCCTGACGAGTTATAAAAACTGGATTTGAAAATCCCGACCAGTTATAAAAACTAGATTTGAAAATACCGACCAGTTATCGAAACTGGATTTGAAAATCCCGACCAGTTATAGAAACTGGATTTGAAAATATCGACCACTTTTAGAAACTAGATTTGAAAATCCCGACCAGTTATAAAACTGGATTTGAAAATCCCGACTAGTTATAGAAACTGGATTTGAAAATCCTGACCAGTTATAGAAACTGAATTTGAAAATCCCGACCAGTTATAAAAACTGGATTTGAAAATCCCGACCAGTTATAAAACTGGATTTGAAAATCCCGACGAGTTATAGAAACTGAATTTGAAAATCCTGATCAGTTATAACACTGGATTTGAAAATCCCGACCAATTATAAAACTAGATTTGAAAATCCAGACC
Organism: Nuphar pumila; assembly: GCF_984573655.1. Taxonomy (NCBI): domain Eukaryota; kingdom Viridiplantae; phylum Streptophyta; class Magnoliopsida; order Nymphaeales; family Nymphaeaceae; genus Nuphar; species Nuphar pumila. The sequence continues at coordinate 65,120,460 of NC_143258.1, forward strand.
AGTTATAGAAAATGGATTTGAAAATCCCGACTAGTTATAAAACTGGATTTGAAAATCCCGACCAGTTATAGAAACTGGATTTGAAAATTCTGACCAGTTATAAAACCGGATTTGAAAATCCCGACCAGTTATAGAAACTGGATTTAAAAATTCCGACCAGTTATGACACTAGATTTGAAAATCCCGACCTATTATAGATACTTGATTTGAAAATCCCGAACAGTTATAAAAACTGGAGTTGAAAATCCCGACCAGTTATAGAAACTGGATTTGAAAATCCTGACAGTTATAGAAACTGGATTTGAAAATCTCGAACAGTTATAGAAACTGGATTTGAAAATCCAGACCAGTTATAGAAACTGGATTTGAAAATCCCGACCAGTTATAAAATCTGGAATTGAAAATCCCGACCAGTTATAGAAACTGGATTTGAAAATCCCGACCAGTTATAAAAACTAGATTTGAAAATCCCGACCAGTTATAAAACTGGATTTCAAAATCCTGACCAGTTATAGAAACTGAATTTGAAAATCCCGACCAGTTATAAAAACTGGATTTGAAAATCCCGACCAGTTATAAAAACTGGATTTCAAAATCCCGACCAGTTATAGAAACTGGATTTGAAAATCCTGACCAGTTATAGAAACTGGATTTGAAAATCCCGACTAGTTATAGAAACTGGATTTGAAAATCCCGACCAGTTATAGAAACTGGATTTGAAAATATCGACCAGTTATAGAAACTGAATTTGAAAATCCCGACCGGTTATAAAAACTAGATTTGAAAATCCCGACCAGTTATAGAAACTAGATTTGAAAATCCCGACCAGTTATAGAAACTGGATTTGAAAATCCCGACCAGTTATAAAACTGGATTTGAAAATCCTGATCAGTTATAACACTGGATTTGAAAATTCCGACCAGTTATAGAAACAGCATTTGAAAATCCTGACCAGTTATAAAACTGGATTTGAAAATCCCGACCAGTTATAGAAATTGGATTTGAAAATCCCGACCAGTTATGACACTAGATTTTGAAATCACGACCAGTTATAGAAACTGGATTTGAAAATCCCAACCAGTTATAGAAACTGAATTTGAAAATCCCGACCAGTTATAAAAACTGGATTTGAAAATCCCCACTAGTTATAAAACTGGATTTGAAAATCCCGACGAGTTATAGAAACTGAATTTGAAAATCCTGATCAGTTATAACACTGGATTTGAAAATCCCGACCAATTATAAAACTAGATTTGAAAATCCAGACCAGTTATAAAAAATGAATTTGAAAATCCCGACCAGTTACAAAACTGGATTTGAAAATCCCGACCAGTTATAGAAACTGGATTTGAAAATCCTGACCAGTTATAAAACTGGATTTGAAAATCCCGACCAGTTATAGAAACTGGATTTAAAAATTCCGACCAGTTATGACACTAGATTTTAAAATCCTGACCAGTTATAACACTGAATTTGAAAATCCCGACCAGTTATAAAAACTGGATTTGAAAATCCCGACCAGTTATAGAAACTAGATTTAAAAATCCCGACCAGTTATAGAAACAACATTTGAAAATCCTGACCAGTTATAAAACTGGATTTGAAAATCCCGACCAGTTATAGAAATTGGATTTGAAAATCCCGACCAGTTATGACACTAGATTTTGAAATCACGACCAGTTATAGAAACTGGATTTGAAAATCCCAACCAGTTATAGAAACTGAATTTGAAAATCCCGACCAGTTATAAAAACTGGATTTGAAAATCCCGACTAGTTATAAAACTGGATTTGAAAATCCCGACGAGTTATAAAACTGGATTTGAAAATCCCGACCAGTTATAGAAACAGCATTTGAAAATCCTGACCAGTTATAAAACTGGATTTGAAAATCCCGACCAGTTATAGAAATTGGATTTGAAAATCCCGACCAGTTATGACACTAGATTTTGAAATCACGACCAGTTATAGAAACTGGATTTGAAAATCCCAACCAGTTATAGAAACTGAATTTGAAAATCCCGACCAGTTATAAAAACTGGATTTGAAAATCCCGACTAGTTATAAAACTGGATTTGAAAATCCCGACGAGTTATAGAAACTGAATTTGAAAATCCTGATCAGTTATAACACTGGATTTGAAAATCCCGACCAATTATAAAACTAGATTTGAAAATCCAGACCAGTTATAAAAAATGAATTTGAAAATCCCGACCAGTTACAAAACTGGATTTGAAAATCCCGACCAGTTATAGAAACTGGATTTGAAAATCCTGACCAGTTATAAAACTGGATTTGAAAATCCCGACCAGTTATAGAAAATGGATTTAAAAATTTCGACCAGTTATGACACTAGATTTGAAAATCCCGACCAGTTATAACACTGAATTTGAAAATCCCGACCAGTTATAAAAACTGGATTTGAAAATCCCGACCAGTTATAGAAACTGGATTTGAAAATCCTGACCACTTATAGAAACTGGATTTTAAAATCCCGACCAATTATAGAAACTGGATTTGAAAATCCTGACCAGTTATAGAAACTGGATTTGAAAATCCCGACCAGTTATAGAAACTGGATTTGAAAATCCCGACCAGTTATAGAAACTGGATTTGAAAATATCGACCAATTATAGAAACTAGATTTGAAAATCCCGACCAGTTATAAAACTAGATCTGAAAATCTCGACCAGTTATAGAAACTGGATTTGAAAATCCCGACCAGTTATAAAAACTGGATTTGAAAATCCCAACCAGTTATAGAAACTGGATTTCAAAATCCCGACCAGTTATAGAAACTGGAGTTGAAAATCCCGACCAGTTATAAAACTGAATTTAAAAATCCCGACCAGTTATAAAAACTGAATTTGAAAATCCCGACTAGTTATAGAAACTGGATTTGAAAATCCTGACCAGTTATAGAAACTAAATTTGAAAATCCCGACCTGTTATAAAAACCGGATTTGAAAATCCCGACCAGTTATAAAACTGGATTTGAAAATCCCGACGAGCTATAGAAACTGAATTTGAAAATCCTGATCAGTTATAACACTGGATTTGAAAATCCCGACCAATTATAAAACTAGATTTGAAAATCTAGACCAGTTATAGAAAATGGATTTGAAAATCCCGACTAGTTATAAAACTGGATTTGAAAATCCCGACCAGTTATAGAAACTGGATTTGAAAATCCTGACCAGTTATAAAACTGGATTTGAAAATCCTGACCAGTTATAAAACTGGATTTGAAAATCCCGACCATTTATAGAAACTGGATTTAAAAATTCCGACCAGTTATGACACTAGATTTGAAAATCCCGACCTATTATAGATACTCGATTTGAAAATCCCGAACAGTTATAAAAACTGGAGTTGAAAATCCCGACCAGTTATAGAAACTGGATTTGAAAATCCTGACAGTTATAGAAACTGGATTTGAAAATCTCTAACAGTTATAGAAACTGGATTTGAAAATCCAGACCAGTTATAGAAACTGGATTTGAAAATCCCGACCAGTTATAAAATCTGGAATTGAAAATCCCGACCAGTTATAGAAACTGGATTTCAAAATCCCGACCAGTTATAGATACTGGATTTGATAATCCCGACCAGTTATAAAAACTGGATTTGAAAATCCAGACCAGTTATAACACTGAATTTGAAAATCCCGACCGGTTATAAAAACTGGATTTGAAAATCACGACCAGTTATAGAAATTAGATTTGAAAATCCTGACGAGTTATAAAAACTGGATTTGAAAATCCCGACCAGTTATAAAAACTAGATTTGAAAATACCGACCAGTTATCGAAACTGGATTTGAAAATCCCGACCAGTTATAGAAACTGGATTTGAAAATATCGACCACTTTTAGAAACTAGATTTGAAAATCTCGACCAGTTATAAAACTGGATTTGAAAATCCCGACTAGTTATAGAAACTGGATTTGAAAATCCTGACCAGTTATAGAAACTGAATTTGAAAATCCCGACCAGTTATAAAAACTGGATTTGAAAATCCCGACCAGTTATAAAACTGGATTTGAAAATCCCGACGAGTTATAGAAACTGAATTTGAAAATCCTGATCAGTTATAACACTGGATTTGAAAATCCCGACCAATTATAAAACTAGATTTGAAAATCCAGACCAGTTATAGAAAATGGATTTGAAAATCCCGACTAGTTATAAAACTGGATTTGAAAATCCCGACCAGTTATAGAAACTGGATTTGAAAATTCTGACCAGTTATAAAACCGGATTTGAAAATCCCGACCAGTTATAGAAACTGGATTTAAAAATTCCGACCAGTTATGACACTAGATTTGAAAATCCCGACCTATTATAGATACTTGATTTGAAAATCCCGAACAGTTATAAAAACTGGAGTTGAAAATCCCGACCAGTTATAGAAACTGGATTTGAAAATCCTGACAGTTATAGAAACTGGATTTGAAAATCTCGAACAGTTATAGAAACTGGATTTGAAAATCCAGACCAGTTATAGAAACTGGATTTGAAAATCCCGACCAGTTATAAAATCTGGAATTTAAAATCCCGACCAGTTATAGAAACTGGATTTGAAAATCCCGACCAGTTATAAAAACTAGATTTGAAAATCCCGACCAGTTATAAAACTGGATTTCAAAATCCTGACCAGTTATAGAAACTGAATTTGAAAATCCCGACCAGTTATAAAAACTGGATTTGAAAATCCCGACCAGTTATAAAAACTGGATTTCAAAATCCCGACCAGTTATAGAAACTGGATTTGAAAATCCTGACCAGTTATAGAAACTGGATTTGAAAATCCCGACTAGTTATAGAAACTGGATTTGAAAATCCCGACCAGTTATAGAAACTGGATTTGAAAATATCGACCAGTTATAGAAACTGAATTTGAAAATCCCGACCGGTTATAAAAACTAGATTTGAAAATCCCGACCAGTTATAGAAACTAGATTTGAAAATCCCGACCAGTTATAGAAACTGGATTTGAAAATCCCGACCAGTTATAAAACTGGATTTGAAAATCCTGATCAGTTATAACACTGGATTTGAAAATTCCGACCAGTTATAGAAACAGCATTTGAAAATCCTGACCAGTTATAAAACTGGATTTGAAAATCCCGACCAGTTATAGAAATTGGATTTGAAAATCCCGACCAGTTATGACACTAGATTTTGAAATCACGACCAGTTATAGAAACTGGATTTGAAAATCCCAACCAGTTATAGAAACTGAATTTGAAAATCCCGACCAGTTATAAAAACTGGATTTGAAAATCCCCACTAGTTATAAAACTGGATTTGAAAATCCCGACGAGTTATAGAAACTGAATTTGAAAATCCTGATCAGTTATAACACTGGATTTGAAAATCCCGACCAATTATAAAACTAGATTTGAAAATCCAGACCAGTTATAAAAAATGAATTTGAAAATCCCGACCAGTTACAAAACTGGATTTGAAAATCCCGACCAGTTATAGAAACTGGATTTGAAAATCCTGACCAGTTATAAAACTGGATTTGAAAATCCCGACCAGTTATAGAAACTGGATTTAAAAATTCCGACCAGTTATGACACTAGATTTGAAAATCCTGACCAGTTATAACACTGAATTTGAAAATCCCGACCAGTTATAAAAACTGGATTTGAAAATCCCGACCAGTTATAGAAACTAGATTTAAAAATCCCGACCAGTTATAGAAACAGCATTTGAAAATCCTGACCAGTTATAAAACTGGATTTGAAAATCCCGACCAGTTATAGAAATTGGATTTGAAAATCCCGACCAGTTATGACACTAGATTTTGAAATCACGACCAGTTATAGAAACTGGATTTGAAAATCCCAACCAGTTATAGAAACTGAATTTGAAAATCCCGACCAGTTATAAAAACTGGATTTGAAAATCCCGACTAGTTATAAAACTGGATTTGAAAATCCCGACGAGTTATAAAACTGGATTTGAAAATCCCGACCAGTTATAGAAACAGCATTTGAAAATCCTGACCAGTTATAAAACTGGATTTGAAAATCCCGACCAGTTATAGAAATTGGATTTGAAAATCCCGACCAGTTATGACACTAGATTTTGAAATCACGACCAGTTATAGAAACTGGATTTGAAAATCCCAACCAGTTATAGAAACTGAATTTGAAAATCCCGACCAGTTATAAAAACTGGATTTGAAAATCCCGACTAGTTATAAAACTGGATTTGAAAATCCCGACGAGTTATAGAAACTGAATTTGAAAATCCTGATCAGTTATAACACTGGATTTGAAAATCCCGACCAATTATAAAACTAGATTTGAAAATCCAGACCAGTTATAAAAAATGAATTTGAAAATCCCGACCAGTTACAAAACTGGATTTGAAAATCCCGACCAGTTATAGAAACTGGATTTGAAAATCCTGACCAGTTATAAAACTGGATTTGAAAATCCCGACCAGTTATAGAAAATGGATTTAAAAATTTCGACCAGTTATGACACTAGATTTGAAAATCCCGACCAGTTATAACACTGAATTTGAAAATCCCGACCAGTTATAAAAACTGGATTTGAAAATCCCGACCAGTTATAGAAACTGGATTTGAAAATCCTGACCACTTATAGAAACTGGATTTTAAAATCCCGACCAATTATAGAAACTGGATTTGAAAATCCTGACCAGTTATAGAAACTGGATTTGAAAATCCCGACCAGTTATAGAAACTGGATTTGAAAATCCCGACCAGTTATAGAAACTGGATTTGAAAATATCGACCAATTATAGAAACTAGATTTGAAAATCCCGACCAGTTATAAAACTAGATCTGAAAATCTCGACCAGTTATAGAAACTGGATTTGAAAATCCCGACCAGTTATAAAAACTGGATTTGAAAATCCCAACCAGTTATAGAAACTGGATTTCAAAATCCCGACCAGTTATAGAAACTGGAGTTGAAAATCCCGACCAGTTATAAAACTGAATTTAAAAATCCCGACCAGTTATAAAAACTGAATTTGAAAATCCCGACTAGTTATAGAAACTGGATTTGAAAATCCTGACCAGTTATAGAAACTAAATTTGAAAATCCCGACCTGTTATAAAAACCGGATTTGAAAATCCCGACCAGTTATAAAACTGGATTTGAAAATCCCGACGAGTTATAGAAACTGAATTTGAAAATCCTGATCAGTTATAACACTGGATTTGAAAATCCCGACCAATTATAAAACTAGATTTGAAAATCCAGACCAGTTATAGAAAATGGATTTGAAAATCCCGACTAGTTATAAAACTGGATTTGAAAATCCCGACCAGTTATAGAAACTGGATTTGAAAATCCTGACCAGTTATAAAACTGGATTTGAAAATCCTGACCAGTTATAAAACTGGATTTGAAAATCCCGACCATTTATAGAAACTGGATTTAAAAATTCCGACCAGTTATGACACTAGATTTGAAAATCCCGACCTATTATAGATACTCGATTTGAAAATCCCGAACAGTTATAAAAACTGGAGTTGAAAATCCCGACCAGTTATAGAAACTGGATTTGAAAATCCTGACAGTTATAGAAACTGGATTTGAAAATCTCTAACAGTTATAGAAACTGGATTTGAAAATCCAGACCAGTTATAGAAACTGGATTTGAAAATCCCGACCAGTTATAAAATCTGGAATTGAAAATCCCGACCAGTTATAGAAACTGGATTTCAAAATCCCGACCAGTTATAGATACTGGATTTGATAATCCCGACCAGTTATAAAAACTGGATTTGAAAATCCAGACCAGTTATAACACTGAATTTGAAAATCCCGACCGGTTATAAAAACTGGATTTGAAAATCACGACCAGTTATAGAAATTAGATTTGAAAATCCTGACGAGTTATAAAAACTGGATTTGAAAATCCCGACCAGTTATAAAAACTAGATTTGAAAATACCGACCAGTTATCGAAACTGGATTTGAAAATCCCGACCAGTTATAGAAACTGGATTTGAAAATATCGACCACTTTTAGAAACTAGATTTGAAAATCTCGACCAGTTATAAAACTGGATTTGAAAATCCCGACTAGTTATAGAAACTGGATTTGAAAATCCTGACCAGTTATAGAAACTGAATTTGAAAATCCCGACCAGTTATAAAAACTGGATTTGAAAATCCCGACCAGTTATAAAACTGGATTTGAAAATCCCGACGAGTTATAGAAACTGAATTTGAAAATCCTGATCAGTTATAACACTGGATTTGAAAATCCCGACCAATTATAAAACTAGATTTGAAAATCCAGACCAGTTATAGAAAATGGATTTGAAAATCCCGACTAGTTATAAAACTGGATTTGAAAATCCCGACCAGTTATAGAAACTGGATTTGAAAATTCTGACCAGTTATAAAACCGGATTTGAAAATCCCGACCAGTTATAGAAACTGGATTTAAAAATTCCGACCAGTTATGACACTAGATTTGAAAATCCCGACCTATTATAGATACTTGATTTGAAAATCCCGAACAGTTATAAAAACTGGAGTTGAAAATCCCGACCAGTTATAGAAACTGGATTTGAAAATCCTGACAGTTATAGAAACTGGATTTGAAAATCTCGAACAGTTATAGAAACTGGATTTGAAAATCCAGACCAGTTATAGAAACTGGATTTGAAAATCCCGACCAGTTATAAAATCTGGAATTGAAAATCCCGACCAGTTATAGAAACTGGATTTGAAAATCCCGACCAGTTATAAAAACTAGATTTGAAAATCCCGACCAGTTATAAAACTGGATTTCAAAATCCTGACCAGTTATAGAAACTGAATTTGAAAATCCCGACCAGTTATAAAAACTGGATTTGAAAATCCCGACCAGTTATAAAAACTGGATTTCAAAATCCCGACCAGTTATAGAAACTGGATTTGAAAATCCTGACCAGTTATAGAAACTGGATTTGAAAATCCCGACTAGTTATAGAAACTGGATTTGAAAATCCCGACCAGTTATAGAAACTGGATTTGAAAATATCGACCAGTTATAGAAACTGAATTTGAAAATCCCGACCGGTTATAAAAACTAGATTTGAAAATCCCGACCAGTTATAGAAACTAGATTTGAAAATCCCGACCAGTTATAGAAACTGGATTTGAAAATCCCGACCAGTTATAAAACTGGATTTGAAAATCCTGATCAGTTATAACACTGGATTTGAAAATTCCGACCAGTTATAGAAACAGCATTTGAAAATCCTGACCAGTTATAAAACTGGATTTGAAAATCCCGACCAGTTATAGAAATTGGATTTGAAAATCCCGACCAGTTATGACACTAGATTTTGAAATCACGACCAGTTATAGAAACTGGATTTGAAAATCCCAACCAGTTATAGAAACTGAATTTGAAAATCCCGACCAGTTATAAAAACTGGATTTGAAAATCCCCACTAGTTATAAAACTGGATTTGAAAATCCCGACGAGTTATAGAAACTGAATTTGAAAATCCTGATCAGTTATAACACTGGATTTGAAAATCCCGACCAATTATAAAACTAGATTTGAAAATCCAGACCAGTTATAAAAAATGAATTTGAAAATCCCGACCAGTTACAAAACTGGATTTGAAAATCCCGACCAGTTATAGAAACTGGATTTGAAAATCCTGACCAGTTATAAAACTGGATTTGAAAATCCCGACCAGTTATAGAAACTGGATTTAAAAATTCCGACCAGTTATGACACTAGATTTTAAAATCCTGACCAGTTATAACACTGAATTTGAAAATCCCGACCAGTTATAAAAACTGGATTTGAAAATCCCGACCAGTTATAGAAACTAGATTTAAAAATCCCGACCAGTTATAGAAACAACATTTGAAAATCCTGACCAGTTATAAAACTGGATTTGAAAATCCCGACCAGTTATAGAAATTGGATTTGAAAATCCCGACCAGTTATGACACTAGATTTTGAAATCACGACCAGTTATAGAAACTGGATTTGAAAATCCCAACCAGTTATAGAAACTGAATTTGAAAATCCCGACCAGTTATAAAAACTGGATTTGAAAATCCCGACTAGTTATAAAACTGGATTTGAAAATCCCGACGAGTTATAAAACTGGATTTGAAAATCCCGACCAGTTATAGAAACAGCATTTGAAAATCCTGACCAGTTATAAAACTGGATTTGAAAATCCCGACCAGTTATAGAAATTGGATTTGAAAATCCCGACCAGTTATGACACTAGATTTTGAAATCACGACCAGTTATAGAAACTGGATTTGAAAATCCCAACCAGTTATAGAAACTGAATTTGAAAATCCCGACCAGTTATAAAAACTGGATTTGAAAATCCCGACTAGTTATAAAACTGGATTTGAAAATCCCGACGAGTTATAGAAACTGAATTTGAAAATCCTGATCAGTTATAACACTGGATTTGAAAATCCCGACCAATTATAAAACTAGATTTGAAAATCCAGACCAGTTATAAAAAATGAATTTGAAAATCCCGACCAGTTACAAAACTGGATTTGAAAATCCCGACCAGTTATAGAAACTGGATTTGAAAATCCTGACCAGTTATAAAACTGGATTTGAAAATCCCGACCAGTTATAGAAAATGGATTTAAAAATTTCGACCAGTTATGACACTAGATTTGAAAATCCCGACCAGTTATAACACTGAATTTGAAAATCCCGACCAGTTATAAAAACTGGATTTGAAAATCCCGACCAGTTATAGAAACTGGATTTGAAAATCCTGACCACTTATAGAAACTGGATTTTAAAATCCCGACCAATTATAGAAACTGGATTTGAAAATCCTGACCAGTTATAGAAACTGGATTTGAAAATCCCGACCAGTTATAGAAACTGGATTTGAAAATCCCGACCAGTTATAGAAACTGGATTTGAAAATATCGACCAATTATATAAACTAGATTTGAAAATCCCGACCAGTTATAAAACTAGATCTGAAAATCTCGACCAGTTATAGAAACTGGATTTGAAAATCCCGACCAGTTATAAAAACTGGATTTGAAAATCCCAACCAGTTATAGAAACTGGATTTCAAAATCCCGACCAGTTATAGAAACTGGAGTTGAAAATCCCGACCAGTTATAAAACTGAATTTAAAAATCCCGACCAGTTATAAAAACTGAATTTGAAAATCCCGACTAGTTATAGAAACTGGATTTGAAAATCCTGACCAGTTATAGAAACTAAATTTGAAAATCCCGACCTGTTATAAAAACCGGATTTGAAAATCCCGACCAGTTATAAAACTGGATTTGAAAATCCCGACGAGTTATAGAAACTGAATTTGAAAATCCTGATCAGTTATAACACTGGATTTGAAAATCCCGACCAATTATAAAACTAGATTTGAAAATCCAGACCAGTTATAGAAAATGGATTTGAAAATCCCGACTAGTTATAAAACTGGATTTGAAAATCCCGACCAGTTATAGAAACTGGATTTGAAAATCCTGACCAGTTATAAAACTGGATTTGAAAATCCTGACCAGTTATAAAACTGGATTTGAAAATCCCGACCATTTATAGAAACTGGATTTAAAAATTCCGACCAGTTATGACACTAGATTTGAAAATCCCGACCTATTATAGATACTCGATTTGAAAATCCCGAACAGTTATAAAAACTGGAGTTGAAAATCCCGACCAGTTATAGAAACTGGATTTGAAAATCCTGACAGTTATAGAAACTGGATTTGAAAATCTCTAACAGTTATAGAAACTGGATTTGAAAATCCAGACCAGTTATAGAAACTGGATTTGAAAATCCCGACCAGTTATAAAATCTGGAATTGAAAATCCCGACCAGTTATAGAAACTGGATTTCAAAATCCCGACCAGTTATAGATACTGGATTTGATAATCCCGACCAGTTATAAAAACTGGATTTGAAAATCCAGACCAGTTATAACACTGAATTTGAAAATCCCGACCGGTTATAAAAACTGGATTTGAAAATCACGACCAGTTATAGAAATTAGATTTGAAAATCCTGACGAGTTATAAAAACTGGATTTGAAAATCCCGACCAGTTATAAAAACTAGATTTGAAAATACCGACCAGTTATCGAAACTGGATTTGAAAATCCCGACCAGTTATAGAAACTGGATTTGAAAATATCGACCACTTTTAGAAACTAGATTTGAAAATCTCGACCAGTTATAAAACTGGATTTGAAAATCCCGACTAGTTATAGAAACTGGATTTGAAAATCCTGACCAGTTATAGAAACTGAATTTGAAAATCCCGACCAGTTATAAAAACTGGATTTGAAAATCCCGACCAGTTATAAAACTGGATTTGAAAATCCCGACGAGTTATAGAAACTGAATTTGAAAATCCTGATCAGTTATAACACTGGATTTGAAAATCCCGACCAATTATAAAACTAGATTTGAAAATCCAGACCAGTTATAAAAAATGAATTTGAAAATCCCGACCAGTTACAAAACTGGATTTGAAAATCCCGACCAGTTATAGAAACTGGATTTGAAAATCCTGACCAGTTATAAAACTGGATTTGAAAATCCCGACCAGTTATAGAAATTGGATTTGAAAATCCCGACCAGTTATGACACTAGATTTTGAAATCACGACCAGTTATAGAAACTGGATTTGAAAATCCCAACCAGTTATAGAAACTGGATTTGAAAATCCTGACAGTTATAGAAACTGGATTTGAAAATCTCTAACAGTTATAGAAACTGGATTTGAAAATCCAGACCAGTTATAGAAACTGGATTTGAAAATCCCGACCAGTTATAAAATCTGGAATTGAAAATCCCGACCAGTTATAGAAACTGGATTTCAAAATCCCGACCAGTTATAGATACTGGATTTGATAATCCCGACCAGTTATAAAAACTGGATTTGAAAATCCAGACCAGTTATAACACTGAATTTGAAAATCCCGACCGGTTATAAAAACTGGATTTGAAAATCACGACCAGTTATAGAAATTAGATTTGAAAATCCTGACGAGTTATAAAAACTGGATTTGAAAATCCCGACCAGTTATAAAAACTAGATTTGAAAATACCGACCAGTTATCGAAACTGGATTTGAAAATCCCGACCAGTTATAGAAACTGGATTTGAAAATATCGACCACTTTTAGAAACTAGATTTGAAAATCTCGACCAGTTATAAAACTGGATTTGAAAATCCCGACTAGTTATAGAAACTGGATTTGAAAATCCTGACCAGTTATAGAAACTGAATTTGAAAATCCCGACCAGTTATAAAAACTGGATTTGAAAATCCCGACCAGTTATAAAACTGGATTTGAAAATCCCGACGAGTTATAGAAACTGAATTTGAAAATCCTGATCAGTTATAACACTGGATTTGAAAATCCCGACCAATTATAAAACTAGATTTGAAAATCCAGACCAGTTATAGAAAATGGATTTGAAAATCCCGACTAGTTATAAAACTGGATTTGAAAATCCCGACCAGTTATAGAAACTGGATTTGAAAATTCTGACCAGTTATAAAACCGGATTTGAAAATCCCGACCAGTTATAGAAACTGGATTTAAAAATTCCGACCAGTTATGACACTAGATTTGAAAATCCCGACCTATTATAGATACTTGATTTGAAAATCCCGAACAGTTATAAAAACTGGAGTTGAAAATCCCGACCAGTTATAGAAACTGGATTTGAAAATCCTGACAGTTATAGAAACTGGATTTGAAAATCTCGAACAGTTATAGAAACTGGATTTGAAAATCCAGACCAGTTATAGAAACTGGATTTGAAAATCCCGACCAGTTATAAAATCTGGAATTTAAAATCCCGACCAGTTATAGAAACTGGATTTGAAAATCCCGACCAGTTATAAAAACTAGATTTGAAAATCCCGACCAGTTATAAAACTGGATTTCAAAATCCTGACCAGTTATAGAAACTGAATTTGAAAATCCCGACCAGTTATAAAAACTGGATTTGAAAATCCCGACCAGTTATAAAAACTGGATTTCAAAATCCCGACCAGTTATAGAAACTGGATTTGAAAATCCTGACCAGTTATAGAAACTGGATTTGAAAATCCCGACTAGTTATAGAAACTGGATTTGAAAATCCCGACCAGTTATAGAAACTGGATTTGAAAATATCGACCAGTTATAGAAACTGAATTTGAAAATCCCGACCGGTTATAAAAACTAGATTTGAAAATCCCGACCAGTTATAGAAACTAGATTTGAAAATCCCGACCAGTTATAGAAACTGGATTTGAAAATCCCGACCAGTTATAAAACTGGATTTGAAAATCCTGATCAGTTATAACACTGGATTTGAAAATTCCGACCAGTTATAGAAACAGCATTTGAAAATCCTGACCAGTTATAAAACTGGATTTGAAAATCCCGACCAGTTATAGAAATTGGATTTGAAAATCCCGACCAGTTATGACACTAGATTTTGAAATCACGACCAGTTATAGAAACTGGATTTGAAAATCCCAACCAGTTATAGAAACTGAATTTGAAAATCCCGACCAGTTATAAAAACTGGATTTGAAAATCCCGACTAGTTATAAAACTGGATTTGAAAATCCCGACGAGTTATAGAAACTGAATTTGAAAATCCTGATCAGTTATAACACTGGATTTGAAAATCCCGACCAATTATAAAACTAGATTTGAAAATCCAGACCAGTTATAAAAAATGAATTTGAAAATCCCGACCAGTTACAAAACTGGATTTGAAAATCCCGACCAGTTATAGAAACTGGATTTGAAAATCCTGACCAGTTATAAAACTGGATTTGAAAATCCCGACCAGTTATAGAAACTGGATTTAAAAATTCCGACCAGTTATGACACTAGATTTGAAAATCCTGACCAGTTATAACACTGAATTTGAAAATCCCGACCAGTTATAAAAACTGGATTTGAAAATCCCGACCAGTTATAGAAACTAGATTTAAAAATCCCGACCAGTTATAGAAACAGCATTTGAAAATCCTGACCAGTTATAAAACTGGATTTGAAAATCCCGACCAGTTATAGAAATTGGATTTGAAAATCCCGACCAGTTATGACACTAGATTTTGAAATCACGACCAGTTATAGAAACTGGATTTGAAAATCCCAACCAGTTATAGAAACTGAATTTGAAAATCCCGACCAGTTATAAAAACTGGATTTGAAAATCCCGACTAGTTATAAAACTGGATTTGAAAATCCCGACGAGTTATAAAACTGGATTTGAAAATCCCGACCAGTTATAGAAACAGCATTTGAAAATCCTGACCAGTTATAAAACTGGATTTGAAAATCCCGACCAGTTATAGAAATTGGATTTGAAAATCCCGACCAGTTATGACACTAGATTTTGAAATCACGACCAGTTATAGAAACTGGATTTGAAAATCCCAACCAGTTATAGAAACTGAATTTGAAAATCCCGACCAGTTATAAAAACTGGATTTGAAAATCCCGACTAGTTATAAAACTGGATTTGAAAATCCCGACGAGTTATAGAAACTGAATTTGAAAATCCTGATCAGTTATAACACTGGATTTGAAAATCCCGACCAATTATAAAACTAGATTTGAAAATCCAGACCAGTTATAAAAAATGAATTTGAAAATCCCGACCAGTTACAAAACTGGATTTGAAAATCCCGACCAGTTATAGAAACTGGATTTGAAAATCCTGACCAGTTATAAAACTGGATTTGAAAATCCCGACCAGTTATAGAAAATGGATTTAAAAATTTCGACCAGTTATGACACTAGATTTGAAAATCCCGACCAGTTATAACACTGAATTTGAAAATCCCGACCAGTTATAAAAACTGGATTTGAAAATCCCGACCAGTTATAGAAACTGGATTTGAAAATCCTGACCACTTATAGAAACTGGATTTTAAAATCCCGACCAATTATAGAAACTGGATTTGAAAATCCTGACCAGTTATAGAAACTGGATTTGAAAATCCCGACCAGTTATAGAAACTGGATTTGAAAATCCCGACCAGTTATAGAAACTGGATTTGAAAATATCGACCAATTATAGAAACTAGATTTGAAAATCCCGACCAGTTATAAAACTAGATCTGAAAATCTCGACCAGTTATAGAAACTGGATTTGAAAATCCCGACCAGTTATAAAAACTGGATTTGAAAATCCCAACCAGTTATAGAAACTGGATTTCAAAATCCCGACCAGTTATAGAAACTGGAGTTGAAAATCCCGACCAGTTATAAAACTGAATTTAAAAATCCCGACCAGTTATAAAAACTGAATTTGAAAATCCCGACTAGTTATAGAAACTGGATTTGAAAATCCTGACCAGTTATAGAAACTAAATTTGAAAATCCCGACCTGTTATAAAAACCGGATTTGAAAATCCCGACCAGTTATAAAACTGGATTTGAAAATCCCGACGAGTTATAGAAACTGAATTTGAAAATCCTGATCAGTTATAACACTGGATTTGAAAATCCCGACCAATTATAAAACTAGATTTGAAAATCCAGACCAGTTATAGAAAATGGATTTGAAAATCCCGACTAGTTATAAAACTGGATTTGAAAATCCCGACCAGTTATAGAAACTGGATTTGAAAATCCTGACCAGTTATAAAACTGGATTTGAAAATCCTGACCAGTTATAAAACTGGATTTGAAAATCCCGACCATTTATAGAAACTGGATTTAAAAATTCCGACCAGTTATGACACTAGATTTGAAAATCCCGACCTATTATAGATACTCGATTTGAAAATCCCGAACAGTTATAAAAACTGGAGTTGAAAATCCCGACCAGTTATAGAAACTGGATTTGAAAATCCTGACAGTTATAGAAACTGGATTTGAAAATCTCTAACAGTTATAGAAACTGGATTTGAAAATCCAGACCAGTTATAGAAACTGGATTTGAAAATCCCGACCAGTTATAAAATCTGGAATTGAAAATCCCGACCAGTTATAGAAACTGGATTTCAAAATCCCGACCAGTTATAGATACTGGATTTGATAATCCCGACCAGTTATAAAAACTGGATTTGAAAATCCAGACCAGTTATAACACTGAATTTGAAAATCCCGACCGGTTATAAAAACTGGATTTGAAAATCACGACCAGTTATAGAAATTAGATTTGAAAATCCTGACGAGTTATAAAAACTGGATTTGAAAATCCCGACCAGTTATAAAAACTAGATTTGAAAATAACGACCAGTTATCGAAACTGGATTTGAAAATCCCGACCAGTTATAGAAACTGGATTTGAAAATATCGACCACTTTTAGAAACTAGATTTGAAAATCTCGACCAGTTATAAAACTGGATTTGAAAATCCCGACTAGTTATAGAAACTGGATTTGAAAATCCTGACCAGTTATAGAAACTGAATTTGAAAATCCCGACCAGTTATAAAAACTGGATTTGAAAATCCCGACCAGTTATAAAACTGGATTTGAAAATCCCGACGAGTTATAGAAACTGAATTTGAAAATCCTGATCAGTTATAACACTGGATTTGAAAATCCCGACCAATTATAAAACTAGATTTGAAAATCCAGACCAGTTATAGAAAATGGATTTGAAAATCCCGACTAGTTATAAAACTGGATTTGAAAATCCCGACCAGTTATAGAAACTGGATTTGAAAATTCTGACCAGTTATAAAACCGGATTTGAAAATCCCGACCAGTTATAGAAACTGGATTTAAAAATTCCGACCAGTTATGACACTAGATTTGAAAATCCCGACCTATTATAGATACTTGATTTGAAAATCCCGAACAGTTATAAAAACTGGAGTTGAAAATCCCGACCAGTTATAGAAACTGGATTTGAAAATCCTGACAGTTATAGAAACTGGATTTGAAAATCTCGAACAGTTATAGAAACTGGATTTGAAAATCCAGACCAGTTATAGAAACTGGATTTGAAAATCCCGACCAGTTATAAAATCTGGAATTGAAAATCCCGACCAGTTATAGAAACTGGATTTGAAAATCCCGACCAGTTATAAAAACTAGATTTGAAAATCCCGACCAGTTATAAAACTGAATTTCAAAATCCTGACCAGTTATAGAAACTGAATTTGAAAATCCCGACCAGTTATAAAAACTGGATTTGAAAATCCCGACCAGTTATAAAAACTGGATTTCAAAATCCCGACCAGTTATAGAAACTGGATTTGAAAATCCTGACCAGTTATAGAAACTGGATTTGAAAATCCCGACTAGTTATAGAAACTGGATTTGAAAATCCCGACCAGTTATAGAAACTGGATTTGAAAATATCGACCAGTTATAGAAACTGAATTTGAAAATCCCGACCGGTTATAAAAACTAGATTTGAAAATCCCGACCAGTTATAGAAACTAGATTTGAAAATCCCGACCAGTTATAGAAACTGGATTTGAAAATCCCGACCAGTTATAAAAACTGGATTTGAAAATCCTGATCAGTTATAACACTGGATTTGAAAATTCCGACCAATTATAAAACTAGATTTGAAAATCCGGACCTGTTATAGAAACTGGATTTGAAAATCCCGACCAGTTAAAAAACTGGATTTGAAAATCTCAACCAGTTATAAAACTAGATTTTAAAATCCCGACCAGTTATAGAAACTGGATTTGAAAATCCTGACGAGTTATAAAAACTGGATTTGAAAATCCCGACCAGTTATAAAAACTAGATTTGAAATTCCCGACCAGTTATCGAAACTGGATTTGAAAATCCCGACCAGTTATAGAAACTGGATTTGAAAATGTCTCCCACATTTAGAAACTAGATTTGAAAATCCCGACCAGTTATAAAACTGGATTTGAAAATCCCGACCAGTTATAGAAACTGGATTTAAAAATCCTGACTAGTTATAAAAACTGGATTTGAAAATCCCAAACAGTTATAGAAACTGGATTTCAAAATCCCGACCAGTTATAGAAACTGGAGTTGAAAATCCCGACCAGTTATAAAACTGAATTTAAAAATCCCGACCAGTTATAAAAACTGAATTTGAAAATCCCGACCAGTTATAGAAACTGAATTTGAAAATACTGACCAGTTATAGAAACTGAATTTGAAAATTCGGACCAGTTATAAAAACTGGATTTGAAAATCCCGACTAGTTATAAAACTGGATTTGAAAATCCCGACGAATTATAGAAACTGAATTTGAAAATCCTGATCAGTTATAACACTGGATTTGAAAATCCCGACCAATTATAAAACTAGATTTGAAAATCCAGACCAGTTATAAAAAATGGATTTGAAAATCCCGACCAGTTATAAAACTGGATTTGAAAATCCCGACCAGTTATAGAAACTGGATTTGAAAATCCTGACCAGTTATAAAACTGGATTTGAAAATCCCGACCAGTTATAGAAACTGAATTTAAAAATTCCGACCAGTTATGACACTAGATTTGAAAATCCCGACCAGTTATAACACTGAATTTGAAAATCCCGAACAGTTATAAAAACTGGATTTGAAAATCCCGACCAGTTATAGAAACTGGATTTGAAAATCCTGACCAGTTTTAGAAATTGGATTTTAAAATCCCGACCAATTATAGAAACTGGATTTGAAAATCCTGACCAGTTATAGAAACTGGATTTGAAAATCCCGACCAGTTATAAAAACTAGATTTGAAAATCCCGACCAGTTATAGCAACTGGATTTGAAAATCCCGACCAGTTATAGAAACTGGATTTGAAAATATCGACCAATTATAGAAACTAGATTTGAAAATCCCGATCAGTTATAAAACTGGATTTGAAAATCTCGACCAGTTATAGAAACTGGAGTTGAAAATCCCGACCAGTTATAACACTGAATTTGAAAATCCCGACCAGTTATAAAAACTGGATTTGAAAATCCCAACCAGTTATAGAAACTGGATTTGAAAATCCTGACCAGTTATAGAAACTGAATTTGAAAATCCCGACCAGTTATTAAAACTGGATTTGAAAATCCCGACCAGTTTTAAAACTGGATTTGAAAATCCCGACGAGTTATAGAAACTGAATTTGAAAATCCTGATCAGTTATAACACTGGATTTGAAAATCCCGACCAATTATAAAACTAGATTTGAAAATCCCGACCAGTTATAAAACTGGATTTGAAAATCCCGACCAGTTATAAAAACTAGAGTTGAAAATGCCGACCAGTTATAGAAACTGGATTTGAAAATCCCGACCAGTTATAGAAACTGGATTTGAAAATCTCGACCAGTTATAGAAACAGGATTTGAAAATCCTGACCAGTTATAGAAACTAGATTTGAAAATCCCGACCATTTATAAAATCTGGAATTGAAAATCCCGACCAGTTATAGAAACTGATTTCAAAATCCCGACCAGTTATAGAAACTGGATTTGAAAATCCCGACCAGTTATAGAAACTGGATTTGAAAATCCCGACCAGTTATAACACTGAATTTGAAAATCCCGACCGGTTATAAAAACTGGATTTGAAAATCCCGACCAGTTATAGAATGTTGATTTGAAAATCCTGACCAGTTATAGAAACTGGATTTGAAAATCCCGACCAGTTATAAAAACTGAATTTGAAAATCTCGACCAGTTATAAAACTGGATTTGAAAATCCCGACCAGTTATAGAAATTAGATTTGAAAATCCTGATCAGTTATAACACTGGATTTGAAAATCCCGACCAATTATAAAACTAGATTTGAAAATCGGGACCTATTATAAAAACTCGATTTGAAAATCCCGACCAGTTATAAATCTGGATTTGAAAATCCCAACCAGTTATAAAACTAGATTTAAAAATCCCGACCAGTTATAGAAACAGCATTTGAAAATCCTGACCAGTTATAAAACTGGATTTGAAAATCCCGACCAGTTATAGAAATTGGATTTGAAAATCCCGACCAGTTATGACACTAGATTTTGAAATCACGACCAGTTATAGAAACTGGATTTGAAAATCCCAACCAGTTATAGAAACTGAATTTGAAAATCCCGACGACTTATAAAAATTGGATTTGAAAATCCCGACTAGTTATAAAACTGGATTTGAAAATCCCGACGAGTTATAAAACTGGATTTGAAAATCCCGACCAGTTATAGAAACAGCATTTGAAAATCCTGACCAGTTATAAAACTGGATTTGAAAATCCCGACCAGTTATAGAAATTGGATTTGAAAATCCCGACCAGTTATGACACTAGATTTTGAAATCACGACCAGTTATAGAAACTGGATTTGAAAATCCCAACCAGTTATAGAAACTGAATTTGAAAATCCCGACCAGTTATAAAAACTGGATTTGAAAATCCCCACTAGTTATAAAACTGGATTTGAAAATCCCGACGAGTTATAGAAACTGAATTTGAAAATCCTGATCAGTTATAACACTGGATTTGAAAATCCCGACCAATTATAAAACTAGATTTGAAAATCCAGACCAGTTATAAAAAATGAATTTGAAAATCCCGACCAGTTACAAAACTGGATTTGAAAATCCCGACCAGTTATAGAAACTGGATTTGAAAATCCTGACCAGTTATAAAACTGGATTTGAAAATCCCGACCAGTTATAGAAACTGGATTTAAAAATTCCGACCAGTTATGACACTAGATTTGAAAATCCTGACCAGTTATAACACTGAATTTGAAAATCCCGACCAGTTATAAAAACTGGATTTGAAAATCCCGACCAGTTATAGAAACTAGATTTAAAAATCCCGACCAGTTATAGAAACAGCATTTGAAAATCCTGACCAGTTATAAAACTGGATTTGAAAATCCCGACCAGTTATAGAAATTGGATTTGAAAATCCCGACCAGTTATGACACTAGATTTTGAAATCACGACCAGTTATAGAAACTGGATTTGAAAATCCCAACCAGTTATAGAAACTGAATTTGAAAATCCCGACCAGTTATAAAAACTGGATTTGAAAATCCCGACTAGTTATAAAACTGGATTTGAAAATCCCGACGAGTTATAAAACTGGATTTGAAAATCCCGACCAGTTATAGAAACAGCATTTGAAAATCCTGACCAGTTATAAAACTGGATTTGAAAATCCCGACCAGTTATAGAAATTGGATTTGAAAATCCCGACCAGTTATGACACTAGATTTTGAAATCACGACCAGTTATAGAAACTGGATTTGAAAATCCCAACCAGTTATAGAAACTGAATTTGAAAATCCCGACCAGTTATAAAAACTGGATTTGAAAATCCCGACTAGTTATAAAACTGGATTTGAAAATCCCGACGAGTTATAGAAACTGAATTTGAAAATCCTGATCAGTTATAACACTGGATTTGAAAATCCCGACCAATTATAAAACTAGATTTGAAAATCCAGACCAGTTATAAAAAATGAATTTGAAAATCCCGACCAGTTACAAAACTGGATTTGAAAATCCCGACCAGTTATAGAAACTGGATTTGAAAATCCTGACCAGTTATAAAACTGGATTTGAAAATCCCGACCAGTTATAGAAAATGGATTTAAAAATTTCGACCAGTTATGACACTAGATTTGAAAATCCCGACCAGTTATAACACTGAATTTGAAAATCCCGACCAGTTATAAAAACTGGATTTGAAAATCCCGACCAGTTATAGAAACTGGATTTGAAAATCCTGACCACTTATAGAAACTGGATTTTAAAATCCCGACCAATTATAGAAACTGGATTTGAAAATCCTGACCAGTTATAGAAACTGGATTTGAAAATCCCGACCAGTTATAGAAACTGGATTTGAAAATCCCGACCAGTTATAGAAACTGGATTTGAAAATATCGACCAATTATAGAAACTAGATTTGAAAATCCCGACCAGTTATAAAACTAGATCTGAAAATCTCGACCAGTTATAGAAACTGGATTTGAAAATCCCGACCAGTTATAAAAACTGGATTTGAAAATCCCAACCAGTTATAGAAACTGGATTTCAAAATCCCGACCAGTTATAGAAACTGGAGTTGAAAATCCCGACCAGTTATAAAACTGAATTTAAAAATCCCGACCAGTTATAAAAACTGAATTTGAAAATCCCGACTAGTTATAGAAACTGGATTTGAAAATCCTGACCAGTTATAGAAACTAAATTTGAAAATCCCGACCTGTTATAAAAACCGGATTTGAAAATCCCGACCAGTTATAAAACTGGATTTGAAAATCCCGACGAGTTATAGAAACTGAATTTGAAAATCCTGATCAGTTATAACACTGGATTTGAAAATCCCGACCAATTATAAAACTAGATTTGAAAATCCAGACCAGTTATAGAAAATGGATTTGAAAATCCCGACTAGTTATAAAACTGGATTTGAAAATCCCGACCAGTTATAGAAACTGGATTTGAAAATCCTGACCAGTTATAAAACTGGATTTGAAAATCCTGACCAGTTATAAAACTGGATTTGAAAATCCCGACCATTTATAGAAACTGGATTTAAAAATTCCGACCAGTTATGACACTAGATTTGAAAATCCCGACCTATTATAGATACTCGATTTGAAAATCCCGAACAGTTATAAAAACTGGAGTTGAAAATCCCGACCAGTTATAGAAACTGGATTTGAAAATCCTGACAGTTATAGAAACTGGATTTGAAAATCTCTAACAGTTATAGAAACTGGATTTGAAAATCCAGACCAGTTATAGAAACTGGATTTGAAAATCCCGACCAGTTATAAAATCTGGAATTGAAAATCCCGACCAGTTATAGAAACTGGATTTCAAAATCCCGACCAGTTATAGATACTGGATTTGATAATCCCGACCAGTTATAAAAACTGGATTTGAAAATCCAGACCAGTTATAACACTGAATTTGAAAATCCCGACCGGTTATAAAAACTGGATTTGAAAATCACGACCAGTTATAGAAATTAGATTTGAAAATCCTGACGAGTTATAAAAACTGGATTTGAAAATCCCGACCAGTTATAAAAACTAGATTTGAAAATACCGACCAGTTATCGAAACTGGATTTGAAAATCCCGACCAGTTATAGAAACTGGATTTGAAAATATCGACCACTTTTAGAAACTAGATTTGAAAATCTCGACCAGTTATAAAACTGGATTTGAAAATCCCGACTAGTTATAGAAACTGGATTTGAAAATCCTGACCAGTTATAGAAACTGAATTTGAAAATCCCGACCAGTTATAAAAACTGGATTTGAAAATCCCGACCAGTTATAAAACTGGATTTGAAAATCCCGACGAGTTATAGAAACTGAATTTGAAAATCCTGATCAGTTATAACACTGGATTTGAAAATCCCGACCAATTATAAAACTAGATTTGAAAATCCAGACCAGTTATAGAAAATGGATTTGAAAATCCCGACTAGTTATAAAACTGGATTTGAAAATCCCGACCAGTTATAGAAACTGGATTTGAAAATTCTGACCAGTTATAAAACCGGATTTGAAAATCCCGACCAGTTATAGAAACTGGATTTAAAAATTCCGACCAGTTATGACACTAGATTTGAAAATCCCGACCTATTATAGATACTTGATTTGAAAATCCCGAACAGTTATAAAAACTGGAGTTGAAAATCCCGACCAGTTATAGAAACTGGATTTGAAAATCCTGACAGTTATAGAAACTGGATTTGAAAATCTCGAACAGTTATAGAAACTGGATTTGAAAATCCAGACCAGTTATAGAAACTGGATTTGAAAATCCCGACCAGTTATAAAATCTGGAATTGAAAATCCCGACCAGTTATAGAAACTGGATTTGAAAATCCCGACCAGTTATAAAAACTAGATTTGAAAATCCCGACCAGTTATAAAACTGGATTTCAAAATCCTGACCAGTTATAGAAACTGAATTTGAAAATCCCGACCAGTTATAAAAACTGGATTTGAAAATCCCGACCAGTTATAAAAACTGGATTTCAAAATCCCGACCAGTTATAGAAACTGGATTTGAAAATCCTGACCAGTTATAGAAACTGGATTTGAAAATCCCGACTAGTTATAGAAACTGGATTTGAAAATCCCGACCAGTTATAGAAACTGGATTTGAAAATATCGACCAGTTATAGAAACTGAATTTGAAAATCCCGACCGGTTATAAAAACTAGATTTGAAAATCCCGACCAGTTATAGAAACTAGATTTGAAAATCCCGACCAGTTATAGAAACTGGATTTGAAAATCCCGACCAGTTATAAAACTGGATTTGAAAATCCTGATCAGTTATAACACTGGATTTGAAAATTCCGACCAGTTATAGAAACAGCATTTGAAAATCCTGACCAGTTATAAAACTGGATTTGAAAATCCCGACCAGTTATAGAAATTGGATTTGAAAATCCCGACCAGTTATGACACTAGATTTTGAAATCACGACCAGTTATAGAAACTGGATTTGAAAATCCCAACCAGTTATAGAAACTGAATTTGAAAATCCCGACCAGTTATAAAAACTGGATTTGAAAATCCCCACTAGTTATAAAACTGGATTTGAAAATCCCGACGAGTTATAGAAACTGAATTTGAAAATCCTGATCAGTTATAACACTGGATTTGAAAATCCCGACCAATTATAAAACTAGATTTGAAAATCCAGACCAGTTATAAAAAATGAATTTGAAAATCCCGACCAGTTACAAAACTGGATTTGAAAATCCCGACCAGTTATAGAAACTGGATTTGAAAATCCTGACCAGTTATAAAACTGGATTTGAAAATCCCGACCAGTTATAGAAACTGGATTTAAAAATTCCGACCAGTTATGACACTAGATTTTAAAATCCTGACCAGTTATAACACTGAATTTGAAAATCCCGACCAGTTATAAAAACTGGATTTGAAAATCCCGACCAGTTATAGAAACTAGATTTAAAAATCCCGACCAGTTATAGAAACAACATTTGAAAATCCTGACCAGTTATAAAACTGGATTTGAAAATCCCGACCAGTTATAGAAATTGGATTTGAAAATCCCGACCAGTTATGACACTAGATTTTGAAATCACGACCAGTTATAGAAACTGGATTTGAAAATCCCAACCAGTTATAGAAACTGAATTTGAAAATCCCGACCAGTTATAAAAACTGGATTTGAAAATCCCGACTAGTTATAAAACTGGATTTGAAAATCCCGACGAGTTATAAAACTGGATTTGAAAATCCCGACCAGTTATAGAAACAGCATTTGAAAATCCTGACCAGTTATAAAACTGGATTTGAAAATCCCGACCAGTTATAGAAATTGGATTTGAAAATCCCGACCAGTTATGACACTAGATTTTGAAATCACGACCAGTTATAGAAACTGGATTTGAAAATCCCAACCAGTTATAGAAACTGAATTTGAAAATCCCGACCAGTTATAAAAACTGGATTTGAAAATCCCGACTAGTTATAAAACTGGATTTGAAAATCCCGACGAGTTATAGAAACTGAATTTGAAAATCCTGATCAGTTATAACACTGGATTTGAAAATCCCGACCAATTATAAAACTAGATTTGAAAATCCAGACCAGTTATAAAAAATGAATTTGAAAATCCCGACCAGTTACAAAACTGGATTTGAAAATCCCGACCAGTTATAGAAACTGGATTTGAAAATCCTGACCAGTTATAAAACTGGATTTGAAAATCCCGACCAGTTATAGAAAATGGATTTAAAAATTTCGACCAGTTATGACACTAGATTTGAAAATCCCGACCAGTTATAACACTGAATTTGAAAATCCCGACCAGTTATAAAAACTGGATTTGAAAATCCCGACCAGTTATAGAAACTGGATTTGAAAATCCTGACCACTTATAGAAACTGGATTTTAAAATCCCGACCAATTATAGAAACTGGATTTGAAAATCCTGACCAGTTATAGAAACTGGATTTGAAAATCCCGACCAGTTATAGAAACTGGATTTGAAAATCCCGACCAGTTATAGAAACTGGATTTGAAAATATCGACCAATTATATAAACTAGATTTGAAAATCCCGACCAGTTATAAAACTAGATCTGAAAATCTCGACCAGTTATAGAAACTGGATTTGAAAATCCCGACCAGTTATAAAAACTGGATTTGAAAATCCCAACCAGTTATAGAAACTGGATTTCAAAATCCCGACCAGTTATAGAAACTGGAGTTGAAAATCCCGACCAGTTATAAAACTGAATTTAAAAATCCCGACCAGTTATAAAAACTGAATTTGAAAATCCCGACTAGTTATAGAAACTGGATTTGAAAATCCTGACCAGTTATAGAAACTAAATTTGAAAATCCCGACCTGTTATAAAAACCGGATTTGAAAATCCCGACCAGTTATAAAACTGGATTTGAAAATCCCGACGAGTTATAGAAACTGAATTTGAAAATCCTGATCAGTTATAACACTGGATTTGAAAATCCCGACCAATTATAAAACTAGATTTGAAAATCCAGACCAGTTATAGAAAATGGATTTGAAAATCCCGACTAGTTATAAAACTGGATTTGAAAATCCCGACCAGTTATAGAAACTGGATTTGAAAATCCTGACCAGTTATAAAACTGGATTTGAAAATCCTGACCAGTTATAAAACTGGATTTGAAAATCCCGACCATTTATAGAAACTGGATTTAAAAATTCCGACCAGTTATGACACTAGATTTGAAAATCCCGACCTATTATAGATACTCGATTTGAAAATCCCGAACAGTTATAAAAACTGGAGTTGAAAATCCCGACCAGTTATAGAAACTGGATTTGAAAATCCTGACAGTTATAGAAACTGGATTTGAAAATCTCTAACAGTTATAGAAACTGGATTTGAAAATCCAGACCAGTTATAGAAACTGGATTTGAAAATCCCGACCAGTTATAAAATCTGGAATTGAAAATCCCGACCAGTTATAGAAACTGGATTTCAAAATCCCGACCAGTTATAGATACTGGATTTGATAATCCCGACCAGTTATAAAAACTGGATTTGAAAATCCAGACCAGTTATAACACTGAATTTGAAAATCCCGACCGGTTATAAAAACTGGATTTGAAAATCACGACCAGTTATAGAAATTAGATTTGAAAATCCTGACGAGTTATAAAAACTGGATTTGAAAATCCCGACCAGTTATAAAAACTAGATTTGAAAATACCGACCAGTTATCGAAACTGGATTTGAAAATCCCGACCAGTTATAGAAACTGGATTTGAAAATATCGACCACTTTTAGAAACTAGATTTGAAAATCTCGACCAGTTATAAAACTGGATTTGAAAATCCCGACTAGTTATAGAAACTGGATTTGAAAATCCTGACCAGTTATAGAAACTGAATTTGAAAATCCCGACCAGTTATAAAAACTGGATTTGAAAATCCCGACCAGTTATAAAACTGGATTTGAAAATCCCGACGAGTTATAGAAACTGAATTTGAAAATCCTGATCAGTTATAACACTGGATTTGAAAATCCCGACCAATTATAAAACTAGATTTGAAAATCCAGACCAGTTATAAAAAATGAATTTGAAAATCCCGACCAGTTACAAAACTGGATTTGAAAATCCCGACCAGTTATAGAAACTGGATTTGAAAATCCTGACCAGTTATAAAACTGGATTTGAAAATCCCGACCAGTTATAGAAATTGGATTTGAAAATCCCGACCAGTTATGACACTAGATTTTGAAATCACGACCAGTTATAGAAACTGGATTTGAAAATCCCAACCAGTTATAGAAACTGGATTTGAAAATCCTGACAGTTATAGAAACTGGATTTGAAAATCTCTAACAGTTATAGAAACTGGATTTGAAAATCCAGACCAGTTATAGAAACTGGATTTGAAAATCCCGACCAGTTATAAAATCTGGAATTGAAAATCCCGACCAGTTATAGAAACTGGATTTCAAAATCCCGACCAGTTATAGATACTGGATTTGATAATCCCGACCAGTTATAAAAACTGGATTTGAAAATCCAGACCAGTTATAACACTGAATTTGAAAATCCCGACCGGTTATAAAAACTGGATTTGAAAATCACGACCAGTTATAGAAATTAGATTTGAAAATCCTGACGAGTTATAAAAACTGGATTTGAAAATCCCGACCAGTTATAAAAACTAGATTTGAAAATACCGACCAGTTATCGAAACTGGATTTGAAAATCCCGACCAGTTATAGAAACTGGATTTGAAAATATCGACCACTTTTAGAAACTAGATTTGAAAATCTCGACCAGTTATAAAACTGGATTTGAAAATCCCGACTAGTTATAGAAACTGGATTTGAAAATCCTGACCAGTTATAGAAACTGAATTTGAAAATCCCGACCAGTTATAAAAACTGGATTTGAAAATCCCGACCAGTTATAAAACTGGATTTGAAAATCCCGACGAGTTATAGAAACTGAATTTGAAAATCCTGATCAGTTATAACACTGGATTTGAAAATCCCGACCAATTATAAAACTAGATTTGAAAATCCAGACCAGTTATAGAAAATGGATTTGAAAATCCCGACTAGTTATAAAACTGGATTTGAAAATCCCGACCAGTTATAGAAACTGGATTTGAAAATTCTGACCAGTTATAAAACCGGATTTGAAAATCCCGACCAGTTATAGAAACTGGATTTAAAAATTCCGACCAGTTATGACACTAGATTTGAAAATCCCGACCTATTATAGATACTTGATTTGAAAATCCCGAACAGTTATAAAAACTGGAGTTGAAAATCCCGACCAGTTATAGAAACTGGATTTGAAAATCCTGACAGTTATAGAAACTGGATTTGAAAATCTCGAACAGTTATAGAAACTGGATTTGAAAATCCAGACCAGTTATAGAAACTGGATTTGAAAATCCCGACCAGTTATAAAATCTGGAATTTAAAATCCCGACCAGTTATAGAAACTGGATTTGAAAATCCCGACCAGTTATAAAAACTAGATTTGAAAATCCCGACCAGTTATAAAACTGGATTTCAAAATCCTGACCAGTTATAGAAACTGAATTTGAAAATCCCGACCAGTTATAAAAACTGGATTTGAAAATCCCGACCAGTTATAAAAACTGGATTTCAAAATCCCGACCAGTTATAGAAACTGGATTTGAAAATCCTGACCAGTTATAGAAACTGGATTTGAAAATCCCGACTAGTTATAGAAACTGGATTTGAAAATCCCGACCAGTTATAGAAACTGGATTTGAAAATATCGACCAGTTATAGAAACTGAATTTGAAAATCCCGACCGGTTATAAAAACTAGATTTGAAAATCCCGACCAGTTATAGAAACTAGATTTGAAAATCCCGACCAGTTATAGAAACTGGATTTGAAAATCCCGACCAGTTATAAAACTGGATTTGAAAATCCTGATCAGTTATAACACTGGATTTGAAAATTCCGACCAGTTATAGAAACAGCATTTGAAAATCCTGACCAGTTATAAAACTGGATTTGAAAATCCCGACCAGTTATAGAAATTGGATTTGAAAATCCCGACCAGTTATGACACTAGATTTTGAAATCACGACCAGTTATAGAAACTGGATTTGAAAATCCCAACCAGTTATAGAAACTGAATTTGAAAATCCCGACCAGTTATAAAAACTGGATTTGAAAATCCCCACTAGTTATAAAACTGGATTTGAAAATCCCGACGAGTTATAGAAACTGAATTTGAAAATCCTGATCAGTTATAACACTGGATTTGAAAATCCCGACCAATTATAAAACTAGATTTGAAAATCCAGACCAGTTATAAAAAATGAATTTGAAAATCCCGACCAGTTACAAAACTGGATTTGAAAATCCCGACCAGTTATAGAAACTGGATTTGAAAATCCTGACCAGTTATAAAACTGGATTTGAAAATCCCGACCAGTTATAGAAACTGGATTTAAAAATTCCGACCAGTTATGACACTAGATTTGAAAATCCTGACCAGTTATAACACTGAATTTGAAAATCCCGACCAGTTATAAAAACTGGATTTGAAAATCCCGACCAGTTATAGAAACTAGATTTAAAAATCCCGACCAGTTATAGAAACAGCATTTGAAAATCCTGACCAGTTATAAAACTGGATTTGAAAATCCCGACCAGTTATAGAAATTGGATTTGAAAATCCCGACCAGTTATGACACTAGATTTTGAAATCACGACCAGTTATAGAAACTGGATTTGAAAATCCCAACCAGTTATAGAAACTGAATTTGAAAATCCCGACCAGTTATAAAAACTGGATTTGAAAATCCCGACTAGTTATAAAACTGGATTTGAAAATCCCGACGAGTTATAAAACTGGATTTGAAAATCCCGACCAGTTATAGAAACAGCATTTGAAAATCCTGACCAGTTATAAAACTGGATTTGAAAATCCCGACCAGTTATAGAAATTGGATTTGAAAATCCCGACCAGTTATGACACTAGATTTTGAAATCACGACCAGTTATAGAAACTGGATTTGAAAATCCCAACCAGTTATAGAAACTGAATTTGAAAATCCCGACCAGTTATAAAAACTGGATTTGAAAATCCCGACTAGTTATAAAACTGGATTTGAAAATCCCGACGAGTTATAGAAACTGAATTTGAAAATCCTGATCAGTTATAACACTGGATTTGAAAATCCCGACCAATTATAAAACTAGATTTGAAAATCCAGACCAGTTATAAAAAATGAATTTGAAAATCCCGACCAGTTACAAAACTGGATTTGAAAATCCCGACCAGTTATAGAAACTGGATTTGAAAATCCTGACCAGTTATAAAACTGGATTTGAAAATCCCGACCAGTTATAGAAAATGGATTTAAAAATTTCGACCAGTTATGACACTAGATTTGAAAATCCCGACCAGTTATAACACTGAATTTGAAAATCCCGACCAGTTATAAAAACTGGATTTGAAAATCCCGACCAGTTATAGAAACTGGATTTGAAAATCCTGACCACTTATAGAAACTGGATTTTAAAATCCCGACCAATTATAGAAACTGGATTTGAAAATCCTGACCAGTTATAGAAACTGGATTTGAAAATCCCGACCAGTTATAGAAACTGGATTTGAAAATCCCGACCAGTTATAGAAACTGGATTTGAAAATATCGACCAATTATAGAAACTAGATTTGAAAATCCCGACCAGTTATAAAACTAGATCTGAAAATCTCGACCAGTTATAGAAACTGGATTTGAAAATCCCGACCAGTTATAAAAACTGGATTTGAAAATCCCAACCAGTTATAGAAACTGGATTTCAAAATCCCGACCAGTTATAGAAACTGGAGTTGAAAATCCCGACCAGTTATAAAACTGAATTTAAAAATCCCGACCAGTTATAAAAACTGAATTTGAAAATCCCGACTAGTTATAGAAACTGGATTTGAAAATCCTGACCAGTTATAGAAACTAAATTTGAAAATCCCGACCTGTTATAAAAACCGGATTTGAAAATCCCGACCAGTTATAAAACTGGATTTGAAAATCCCGACGAGTTATAGAAACTGAATTTGAAAATCCTGATCAGTTATAACACTGGATTTGAAAATCCCGACCAATTATAAAACTAGATTTGAAAATCCAGACCAGTTATAGAAAATGGATTTGAAAATCCCGACTAGTTATAAAACTGGATTTGAAAATCCCGACCAGTTATAGAAACTGGATTTGAAAATCCTGACCAGTTATAAAACTGGATTTGAAAATCCTGACCAGTTATAAAACTGGATTTGAAAATCCCGACCATTTATAGAAACTGGATTTAAAAATTCCGACCAGTTATGACACTAGATTTGAAAATCCCGACCTATTATAGATACTCGATTTGAAAATCCCGAACAGTTATAAAAACTGGAGTTGAAAATCCCGACCAGTTATAGAAACTGGATTTGAAAATCCTGACAGTTATAGAAACTGGATTTGAAAATCTCTAACAGTTATAGAAACTGGATTTGAAAATCCAGACCAGTTATAGAAACTGGATTTGAAAATCCCGACCAGTTATAAAATCTGGAATTGAAAATCCCGACCAGTTATAGAAACTGGATTTCAAAATCCCGACCAGTTATAGATACTGGATTTGATAATCCCGACCAGTTATAAAAACTGGATTTGAAAATCCAGACCAGTTATAACACTGAATTTGAAAATCCCGACCGGTTATAAAAACTGGATTTGAAAATCACGACCAGTTATAGAAATTAGATTTGAAAATCCTGACGAGTTATAAAAACTGGATTTGAAAATCCCGACCAGTTATAAAAACTAGATTTGAAAATACCGACCAGTTATCGAAACTGGATTTGAAAATCCCGACCAGTTATAGAAACTGGATTTGAAAATATCGACCAC
This sequence comes from Nuphar pumila, assembly GCF_984573655.1. NCBI lineage: Eukaryota > Viridiplantae > Streptophyta > Magnoliopsida > Nymphaeales > Nymphaeaceae > Nuphar > Nuphar pumila. The sequence continues at coordinate 65,153,776 of NC_143258.1, forward strand.
TTTTAGAAACTAGATTTGAAAATCTCGACCAGTTATAAAACTGGATTTGAAAATCCCGACTAGTTATAGAAACTGGATTTGAAAATCCTGACCAGTTATAGAAACTGAATTTGAAAATCCCGACCAGTTATAAAAACTGGATTTGAAAATCCCGACCAGTTATAAAACTGGATTTGAAAATCCCGACGAGTTATAGAAACTGAATTTGAAAATCCTGATCAGTTATAACACTGGATTTGAAAATCCCGACCAATTATAAAACTAGATTTGAAAATCCAGACCAGTTATAGAAAATGGATTTGAAAATCCCGACTAGTTATAAAACTGGATTTGAAAATCCCGACCAGTTATAGAAACTGGATTTGAAAATTCTGACCAGTTATAAAACCGGATTTGAAAATCCCGACCAGTTATAGAAACTGGATTTAAAAATTCCGACCAGTTATGACACTAGATTTGAAAATCCCGACCTATTATAGATACTTGATTTGAAAATCCCGAACAGTTATAAAAACTGGAGTTGAAAATCCCGACCAGTTATAGAAACTGGATTTGAAAATCCTGACAGTTATAGAAACTGGATTTGAAAATCTCGAACAGTTATAGAAACTGGATTTGAAAATCCAGACCAGTTATAGAAACTGGATTTGAAAATCCCGACCAGTTATAAAATCTGGAATTGAAAATCCCGACCAGTTATAGAAACTGGATTTGAAAATCCCGACCAGTTATAAAAACTAGATTTGAAAATCCCGACCAGTTATAAAACTGAATTTCAAAATCCTGACCAGTTATAGAAACTGAATTTGAAAATCCCGACCAGTTATAAAAACTGGATTTGAAAATCCCGACCAGTTATAAAAACTGGATTTCAAAATCCCGACCAGTTATAGAAACTGGATTTGAAAATCCTGACCAGTTATAGAAACTGGATTTGAAAATCCCGACTAGTTATAGAAACTGGATTTGAAAATCCCGACCAGTTATAGAAACTGGATTTGAAAATATCGACCAGTTATAGAAACTGAATTTGAAAATCCCGACCGGTTATAAAAACTAGATTTGAAAATCCCGACCAGTTATAGAAACTAGATTTGAAAATCCCGACCAGTTATAGAAACTGGATTTGAAAATCCCGACCAGTTATAAAAACTGGATTTGAAAATCCTGATCAGTTATAACACTGGATTTGAAAATTCCGACCAATTATAAAACTAGATTTGAAAATCCGGACCTGTTATAGAAACTGGATTTGAAAATCCCGACCAGTTAAAAAACTGGATTTGAAAATCTCAACCAGTTATAAAACTAGATTTTAAAATCCCGACCAGTTATAGAAACTGGATTTGAAAATCCTGACGAGTTATAAAAACTGGATTTGAAAATCCCGACCAGTTATAAAAACTAGATTTGAAATTCCCGACCAGTTATCGAAACTGGATTTGAAAATCCCGACCAGTTATAGAAACTGGATTTGAAAATGTCTCCCACATTTAGAAACTAGATTTGAAAATCCCGACCAGTTATAAAACTGGATTTGAAAATCCCGACCAGTTATAGAAACTGGATTTAAAAATCCTGACTAGTTATAAAAACTGGATTTGAAAATCCCAAACAGTTATAGAAACTGGATTTCAAAATCCCGACCAGTTATAGAAACTGGAGTTGAAAATCCCGACCAGTTATAAAACTGAATTTAAAAATCCCGACCAGTTATAAAAACTGAATTTGAAAATCCCGACCAGTTATAGAAACTGAATTTGAAAATACTGACCAGTTATAGAAACTGAATTTGAAAATTCGGACCAGTTATAAAAACTGGATTTGAAAATCCCGACTAGTTATAAAACTGGATTTGAAAATCCCGACGAATTATAGAAACTGAATTTGAAAATCCTGATCAGTTATAACACTGGATTTGAAAATCCCGACCAATTATAAAACTAGATTTGAAAATCCAGACCAGTTATAAAAAATGGATTTGAAAATCCCGACCAGTTATAAAACTGGATTTGAAAATCCCGACCAGTTATAGAAACTGGATTTGAAAATCCTGACCAGTTATAAAACTGGATTTGAAAATCCCGACCAGTTATAGAAACTGAATTTAAAAATTCCGACCAGTTATGACACTAGATTTGAAAATCCCGACCAGTTATAACACTGAATTTGAAAATCCCGAACAGTTATAAAAACTGGATTTGAAAATCCCGACCAGTTATAGAAACTGGATTTGAAAATCCTGACCAGTTTTAGAAATTGGATTTTAAAATCCCGACCAATTATAGAAACTGGATTTGAAAATCCTGACCAGTTATAGAAACTGGATTTGAAAATCCCGACCAGTTATAAAAACTAGATTTGAAAATCCCGACCAGTTATAGCAACTGGATTTGAAAATCCCGACCAGTTATAGAAACTGGATTTGAAAATATCGACCAATTATAGAAACTAGATTTGAAAATCCCGATCAGTTATAAAACTGGATTTGAAAATCTCGACCAGTTATAAAAACTGGAGTTGAAAATCCTGACCAGTTATAACACTGAATTTGAAAATCCCGACCAGTTATAAAAACTGGATTTGAAAATCCCAACCAGTTATAGAAACTGGATTTGAAAATCCTGACCAGTTATAGAAACTGAATTTGAAAATCCCGACCAGTTATTAAAACTGGATTTGAAAATCCCGACCAGTTATAAAACTGGATTTGAAAATCCCGACGAGTTATAGAAACTGAATTTGAAAATCCTGATCAGTTATAACACTGGATTTGAAAATCCCGACCAATTATAAAACTAGATTTGAAAATCCCGACCAGTTATAAAACTGGATTTGAAAATCCCGACCAGTTATAAAAACTAGAGTTGAAAATGCCGACCAGTTATAGAAACTGGATTTGAAAATCCCGACCAGTTATAGAAACTGGATTTGAAAATCTCGACCAGTTATAGAAACAGGATTTGAAAATCCTGACCAGTTATAGAAACTAGATTTGAAAATCCCGACCATTTATAAAATCTGGAATTGAAAATCCCGACCAGTTATAGAAACTGATTTCAAAATCCCGACCAGTTATAGAAACTGGATTTGAAAATCCCGACCAGTTATAGAAACTGGATTTGAAAATCCCGACCAGTTATAACACTGAATTTGAAAATCCCGACCGGTTATAAAAACTGGATTTGAAAATCCCGACCAGTTATAGAATGTTGATTTGAAAATCCTGACCAGTTATAGAAACTGGATTTGAAAATCCCGACCAGTTATAAAAACTGAATTTGAAAATCTCGACCAGTTATAAAACTGGATTTGAAAATCCCGACCAGTTATAGAAATTAGATTTGAAAATCCTGATCAGTTATAACACTGGATTTGAAAATCCCGACCAATTATAAAACTAGATTTGAAAATCGGGACCTATTATAAAAACTCGATTTGAAAATCCCGACCAGTTATAAATCTGGATTTGAAAATCCCAACCAGTTATAAAACTAGATTTAAAAATCCCGACCAGTTATAGAAACAGCATTTGAAAATCCTGACCAGTTATAAAACTGGATTTGAAAATCCCGACCAGTTATAGAAATTGGATTTGAAAATCCCGACCAGTTATGACACTAGATTTTGAAATCACGACCAGTTATAGAAACTGGATTTGAAAATCCCAACCAGTTATAGAAACTGAATTTGAAAATCCCGACGAGTTATAAAAATTGGATTTGAAAATCCCGACTAGTTATAAAACTGGATTTGAAAATCCCGACGAGTTATAAAACTGGATTTGAAAATCCCGACCAGTTATAGAAACAGCATTTGAAAATCCTGACCAGTTATAAAACTGGATTTGAAAATCCCGACCAGTTATAGAAATTGGATTTGAAAATCCCGACCAGTTATGACACTAGATTTTGAAATCACGACCAGTTATAGAAACTGGATTTGAAAATCCCAACCAGTTATAGAAACTGAATTTGAAAATCCCGACCAGTTATAAAAACTGGATTTGAAAATCCCCACTAGTTATAAAACTGGATTTGAAAATCCCGACGAGTTATAGAAACTGAATTTGAAAATCCTGATCAGTTATAACACTGGATTTGAAAATCCCGACCAATTATAAAACTAGATTTGAAAATCCAGACCAGTTATAAAAAATGAATTTGAAAATCCCGACCAGTTACAAAACTGGATTTGAAAATCCCGACCAGTTATAGAAACTGGATTTGAAAATCCTGACCAGTTATAAAACTGGATTTGAAAATCCCGACCAGTTATAGAAATTGGATTTGAAAATCCCGACCAGTTATGACACTAGATTTTGAAATCACGACCAGTTATAGAAACTGGATTTGAAAATCCCAACCAGTTATAGAAACTGAATTTGAAAATCCCGACCAGTTATAAAAACTGGATTTGAAAATCCCGACTAGTTATAAAACTGGATTTGAAAATCCCGACGAGTTATAAAACTGGATTTGAAAATCCCGACCAGTTATAGAAACAGCATTTGAAAATCCTGACCAGTTATAAAACTGGATTTGAAAATCCCGACCAGTTATAGAAATTGGATTTGAAAATCCCGACCAGTTATGACACTAGATTTTGAAATCACGACCAGTTATAGAAACTGGATTTGAAAATCCCAACCAGTTATAGAAACTGAATTTGAAAATCCCGACCAGTTATAAAAACTGGATTTGAAAATCCCGACTAGTTATAAAACTGGATTTGAAAATCCCGACGAGTTATAGAAACTGAATTTGAAAATCCTGATCAGTTATAACACTGGATTTGAAAATCCCGACCAATTATAAAACTAGATTTGAAAATCCAGACCAGTTATAAAAAATGAATTTGAAAATCCCGACCAGTTACAAAACTGGATTTGAAAATCCCGACCAGTTATAGAAACTGGATTTGAAAATCCTGACCAGTTATAAAACTGGATTTGAAAATCCCGACCAGTTATAGAAAATGGATTTAAAAATTCCGACCAGTTATGACACTAGATTTGAAAATCCCGACCAGTTATAACACTGAATTTGAAAATCCCGACCAGTTATAAAAACTGGATTTGAAAATCCCGACCAGTTATAGAAACTGGATTTTAAAATCCTGACCACTTATAGAAACTGGATTTTAAAATCCCGACCAATTATAGAAACTGGATTTGAAAATCCTGACCAGTTATAGAAACTGGATTTGAAAATCCCGACCAGTTATAGAAACTGGATTTGAAAATCCCGACCAGTTATAGAAACTGGATTTGAAAATATCGACCAATTATAGAAACTAGATTTGAAAATCCCGACCAGTTATAAAACTAGATCTGAAAATCTCGACCAGTTATAGAAACTGGATTTGAAAATCCCGACCAGTTATAAAAACTGGATTTGAAAATCCCAACCAGTTATAGAAACTGGATTTCAAAATCCCGACCAGTTATAGAAACTGGAGTTGAAAATCCCGACCAGTTATAAAACTGAATTTAAAAATCCCGACCAGTTATAAAAACTGAATTTGAAAATCCCGACTAGTTATAGAAACTGGATTTGAAAATCCTGACCAGTTATAGAAACTAAATTTGAAAATCCCGACCTGTTATAAAAACTGGATTTGAAAATCCCGACCAGTTATAAAACTGGATTTGAAAATCCCGACGAGTTATAGAAACTGAATTTGAAAATCCTGATCAGTTATAACACTGGATTTGAAAATCCCGACCAATTATAAAACTAGATTTGAAAATCCAGACCAGTTATAGAAAATGGATTTGAAAATCCCGACTAGTTATAAAACTGGATTTGAAAATCCCGACCAGTTATAGAAACTGGATTTGAAAATCCTGACCAGTTATAAAACTGGATTTGAAAATCCTGACCAGTTATAAAACTGGATTTGAAAATCCCGACCATTTATAGAAACTGGATTTAAAAATTCCGACCAGTTATGACACTAGATTTGAAAATCCCGACCTATTATAGATACTCGATTTGAAAATCCCGAACAGTTATAAAAACTGGAGTTGAAAATCCCGACCAGTTATAGAAACTGGATTTGAAAATCCTGACAGTTATAGAAACTGGATTTGAAAATCTCTAACAGTTATAGAAACTGGATTTGAAAATCCAGACCAGTTATAGAAACTGGATTTGAAAATCCCGACCAGTTATAAAATCTGGAATTGAAAATCCCGACCAGTTATAGAAACTGGATTTCAAAATCCCGACCAGTTATAGATACTGGATTTGATAATCCCGACCAGTTATAAAAACTGGATTTGAAAATCCAGACCAGTTATAACACTGAATTTGAAAATCCCGACCGGTTATAAAAACTGGATTTGAAAATCACGACCAGTTATAGAAATTAGATTTGAAAATCCTGACGAGTTATAAAAACTGGATTTGAAAATCCCGACCAGTTATAAAAACTAGATTTGAAAATACCGACCAGTTATCGAAACTGGATTTGAAAATCCCGACCAGTTATAGAAACTGGATTTGAAAATATCGACCACTTTTAGAAACTAGATTTGAAAATCCCGACCAGTTATAAAACTGGATTTGAAAATCCCGACTAGTTATAGAAACTGGATTTGAAAATCCTGACCAGTTATAGAAACTGAATTTGAAAATCCCGACCAGTTATAAAAACTGGATTTGAAAATCCCGACCAGTTATAAAACTGGATTTGAAAATCCCGACGAGTTATAGAAACTGAATTTGAAAATCCTGATCAGTTATAACACTGGATTTGAAAATCCCGACCAATTATAAAACTAGATTTGAAAATCCAGACCAGTTATAGAAAATGGATTTGAAAATCCCGACTAGTTATAAAACTGGATTTGAAAATCCCGACCAGTTATAGAAACTGGATTTGAAAATTCTGACCAGTTATAAAACCGGATTTGAAAATCCCGACCAGTTATAGAAACTGGATTTAAAAATTCCGACCAGTTATGACACTAGATTTGAAAATCCCGACCTATTATAGATACTTGATTTGAAAATCCCGAACAGTTATAAAAACTGGAGTTGAAAATCCCGACCAGTTATAGAAACTGGATTTGAAAATCCTGACAGTTATAGAAACTGGATTTGAAAATCTCGAACAGTTATAGAAACTGGATTTGAAAATCCAGACCAGTTATAGAAACTGGATTTGAAAATCCCGACCAGTTATAAAATCTGGAATTGAAAATCCCGACCAGTTATAGAAACTGGATTTGAAAATCCCGACCAGTTATAAAAACTAGATTTGAAAATCCCGACCAGTTATAAAACTGGATTTCAAAATCCTGACCAGTTATAGAAACTGAATTTGAAAATCCCGACCAGTTATAAAAACTGGATTTGAAAATCCCGACCAGTTATAAAAACTGGATTTCAAAATCCCGACCAGTTATAGAAACTGGATTTGAAAATCCTGACCAGTTATAGAAACTGGATTTGAAAATCCCGACTAGTTATAGAAACTGGATTTGAAAATCCCGACCAGTTATAGAAACTGGATTTGAAAATATCGACCAGTTATAGAAACTGAATTTGAAAATCCCGACCGGTTATAAAAACTAGATTTGAAAATCCCGACCAGTTATAGAAACTAGATTTGAAAATCCCGACCAGTTATAGAAACTGGATTTGAAAATCCCGACCAGTTATAAAAACTGGATTTGAAAATCCTGATCAGTTATAACACTGGATTTGAAAATTCCGACCAATTATAAAACTAGATTTGAAAATCCGGACCTGTTATAGAAACTGGATTTGAAAATCCCGACCAGTTAAAAAACTGGATTTGAAAATCTCAACCAGTTATAAAACTAGATTTTAAAATCCCGACCAGTTATAGAAACTGGATTTGAAAATCCTGACGAGTTATAAAAACTGGATTTGAAAATCCCGACCAGTTATAAAAACTAGATTTGAAATTCCCGACCAGTTATCGAAACTGGATTTGAAAATCCCGACCAGTTATAGAAACTGGATTTGAAAATGTCTCCCACATTTAGAAACTAGATTTGAAAATCCCGACCAGTTATAAAACTGGATTTGAAAATCCCGACCAGTTATAGAAACTGGATTTAAAAATCCTGACTAGTTATAAAAACTGGATTTGAAAATCCCAAACAGTTATAGAAACTGGATTTCAAAATCCCGACCAGTTATAGAAACTGGAGTTGAAAATCCCGACCAGTTATAAAACTGAATTTAAAAATCCCGACCAGTTATAAAAACTGAATTTGAAAATCCCGACCAGTTATAGAAACTGAATTTGAAAATACTGACCAGTTATAGAAACTGAATTTGAAAATTCGGACCAGTTATAAAAACTGGATTTGAAAATCCCGACTAGTTATAAAACTGGATTTGAAAATCCCGACGAATTATAGAAACTGAATTTGAAAATCCTGATCAGTTATAACACTGGATTTGAAAATCCCGACCAATTATAAAACTAGATTTGAAAATCCAGACCAGTTATAAAAAATGGATTTGAAAATCCCGACCAGTTATAAAACTGGATTTGAAAATCCCGACCAGTTATAGAAACTGGATTTGAAAATCCTGACCAGTTATAAAACTGGATTTGAAAATCCCGACCAGTTATAGAAACTGAATTTAAAAATTCCGACCAGTTATGACACTAGATTTGAAAATCCCGACCAGTTATAACACTGAATTTGAAAATCCCGAACAGTTATAAAAACTGGATTTGAAAATCCCGACCAGTTATAGAAACTGGATTTGAAAATCCTGACCAGTTTTAGAAATTGGATTTTAAAATCCCGACCAATTATAGAAACTGGATTTGAAAATCCTGACCAGTTATAGAAACTGGATTTGAAAATCCCGACCAGTTATAAAAACTAGATTTGAAAATCCCGACCAGTTATAGCAACTGGATTTGAAAATCCCGACCAGTTATAGAAACTGGATTTGAAAATATCGACCAATTATAGAAACTAGATTTGAAAATCCCGATCAGTTATAAAACTGGATTTGAAAATCTCGACCAGTTATAGAAACTGGAGTTGAAAATCCCGACCAGTTATAACACTGAATTTGAAAATCCCGACCAGTTATAAAAACTGGATTTGAAAATCCCAACCAGTTATAGAAACTGGATTTGAAAATCCTGACCAGTTATAGAAACTGAATTTGAAAATCCCGACCAGTTATTAAAACTGGATTTGAAAATCCCGACCAGTTTTAAAACTGGATTTGAAAATCCCGACGAGTTATAGAAACTGAATTTGAAAATCCTGATCAGTTATAACACTGGATTTGAAAATCCCGACCAATTATAAAACTAGATTTGAAAATCCCGACCAGTTATAAAACTGGATTTGAAAATCCCGACCAGTTATAAAAACTAGAGTTGAAAATGCCGACCAGTTATAGAAACTGGATTTGAAAATCCCGACCAGTTATAGAAACTGGATTTGAAAATCTCGACCAGTTATAGAAACAGGATTTGAAAATCCTGACCAGTTATAGAAACTAGATTTGAAAATCCCGACCATTTATAAAATCTGGAATTGAAAATCCCGACCAGTTATAGAAACTGATTTCAAAATCCCGACCAGTTATAGAAACTGGATTTGAAAATCCCGACCAGTTATAGAAACTGGATTTGAAAATCCCGACCAGTTATAACACTGAATTTGAAAATCCCGACCGGTTATAAAAACTGGATTTGAAAATCCCGACCAGTTATAGAATGTTGATTTGAAAATCCTGACCAGTTATAGAAACTGGATTTGAAAATCCCGACCAGTTATAAAAACTGAATTTGAAAATCTCGACCAGTTATAAAACTGGATTTGAAAATCCCGACCAGTTATAGAAATTAGATTTGAAAATCCTGATCAGTTATAACACTGGATTTGAAAATCCCGACCAATTATAAAACTAGATTTGAAAATCGGGACCTATTATAAAAACTCGATTTGAAAATCCCGACCAGTTATAAATCTGGATTTGAAAATCCCAACCAGTTATAAAACTAGATTTAAAAATCCCGACCAGTTATAGAAACAGCATTTGAAAATCCTGACCAGTTATAAAACTGGATTTGAAAATCCCGACCAGTTATAGAAATTGGATTTGAAAATCCCGACCAGTTATGACACTAGATTTTGAAATCACGACCAGTTATAGAAACTGGATTTGAAAATCCCAACCAGTTATAGAAACTGAATTTGAAAATCCCGACGACTTATAAAAATTGGATTTGAAAATCCCGACTAGTTATAAAACTGGATTTGAAAATCCCGACGAGTTATAAAACTGGATTTGAAAATCCCGACCAGTTATAGAAACAGCATTTGAAAATCCTGACCAGTTATAAAACTGGATTTGAAAATCCCGACCAGTTATAGAAATTGGATTTGAAAATCCCGACCAGTTATGACACTAGATTTTGAAATCACGACCAGTTATAGAAACTGGATTTGAAAATCCCAACCAGTTATAGAAACTGAATTTGAAAATCCCGACCAGTTATAAAAACTGGATTTGAAAATCCCCACTAGTTATAAAACTGGATTTGAAAATCCCGACGAGTTATAGAAACTGAATTTGAAAATCCTGATCAGTTATAACACTGGATTTGAAAATCCCGACCAATTATAAAACTAGATTTGAAAATCCAGACCAGTTATAAAAAATGAATTTGAAAATCCCGACCAGTTACAAAACTGGATTTGAAAATCCCGACCAGTTATAGAAACTGGATTTGAAAATCCTGACCAGTTATAAAACTGGATTTGAAAATCCCGACCAGTTATAGAAACTGGATTTAAAAATTCCGACCAGTTATGACACTAGATTTGAAAATCCTGACCAGTTATAACACTGAATTTGAAAATCCCGACCAGTTATAAAAACTGGATTTGAAAATCCCGACCAGTTATAGAAACTAGATTTAAAAATCCCGACCAGTTATAGAAACAGCATTTGAAAATCCTGACCAGTTATAAAACTGGATTTGAAAATCCCGACCAGTTATAGAAATTGGATTTGAAAATCCCGACCAGTTATGACACTAGATTTTGAAATCACGACCAGTTATAGAAACTGGATTTGAAAATCCCAACCAGTTATAGAAACTGAATTTGAAAATCCCGACCAGTTATAAAAACTGGATTTGAAAATCCCGACTAGTTATAAAACTGGATTTGAAAATCCCGACGAGTTATAAAACTGGATTTGAAAATCCCGACCAGTTATAGAAACAGCATTTGAAAATCCTGACCAGTTATAAAACTGGATTTGAAAATCCCGACCAGTTATGACACTAGATTTTGAAATCACGACCAGTTATAGAAACTGGATTTGAAAATCCCAACCAGTTATAGAAACTGAATTTGAAAATCCCGACCAGTTATAAAAACTGGATTTGAAAATCCCGACTAGTTATAAAACTGGATTTGAAAATCCCGACGAGTTATAGAAACTGAATTTGAAAATCCTGATCAGTTATAACACTGGATTTGAAAATCCCGACCAATTATAAAACTAGATTTGAAAATCCAGACCAGTTATAAAAAATGAATTTGAAAATCCCGACCAGTTACAAAACTGGATTTGAAAATCCCGACCAGTTATAGAAACTGGATTTGAAAATCCTGACCAGTTATAAAACTGGATTTGAAAATCCCGACCAGTTATAGAAAATGGATTTAAAAATTCCGACCAGTTATGACACTAGATTTGAAAATCCCGACCAGTTATAACACTGAATTTGAAAATCCCGACCAGTTATAAAAACTGGATTTGAAAATCCCGACCAGTTATAGAAACTGGATTTGAAAATCCTGACCACTTATAGAAACTGGATTTTAAAATCCCGACCAATTATAGAAACTGGATTTGAAAATCCTGACCAGTTATAGAAACTGGATTTTAAAATCCCGACCAGTTATAGAAACTGGATTTGAAAATCCCGACCAGTTATAGAAACTGGATTTGAAAATATCGACCAATTATAGAAACTAGATTTGAAAATCCCGACCAGTTATAAAACTAGATTTGAAAATCTCGACCAGTTATAGAAACTGGATTTGAAAATCCCGACCAGTTATAAAAACTGGATTTGAAAATCCCAACCAGTTATAGAAACTGGATTTCAAAATCCCGACCAGTTATAGAAACTGGAGTTGAAAATCCCGACCAGTTATAAAACTGAATTTAAAAATCCCGACCAGTTATAAAAACTGAATTTGAAAATCCCGACTAGTTATAGAAACTGGATTTGAAAATCCTGACCAGTTATAGAAACTAAATTTGAAAATCCCGACCTGTTATAAAAACTGGATTTGAAAATCCCGACCAGTTATAAAACTGGATTTGAAAATCCCGACGAGTTATAGAAACTGAATTTGAAAATCCTGATCAGTTATAACACTGGATTTGAAAATCCCGACCAATTATAAAACTAGATTTGAAAATCCAGACCAGTTATAGAAAATGGATTTGAAAATCCCGACTAGTTATAAAACTGGATTTGAAAATCCCGACCAGTTATAGAAACTGGATTTGAAAATCCTGACCAGTTATAAAACTAGATTTGAAAATCGGGACCTAGATTTAAAAATCCCGACCAGTTATAGAAACAGCATTTGAAAATCCTGACCAATTATAAAACTGGATTTGAAAATCCCGACCAGTTATAGAAATTGGATTTGAAAATTCCGACCAGTTATGACACTAGATTTGAAAATCCCGACCAGTTATAACACTGAATTTGAAAATCCCGACCAGTTATAAAAACTGGATTTGAAAATCCCGACCAGTTATAGAAACTGGATTTGAAAATCCTGACCAGTTATAGAAACTGGATTTTAAAATCCCGACCAATTATAGAAACTGGATTTGAAAATCCTGACCAGTTATAGAAACTGGATTTGAAAATCCCGACCAGTTATAAAAACTGAATTTGAAAATCTCGACCAGTTATAAAACTGGATTTGAAAATCCCGACCAGTTGTAGAAATTAGATTTGAAAATCCTGATCAGTTATAACACTGGATTTGAAAATCCCGACCAATTATAAAACTAGATTTGAAAATCGGGACCTATTATAAAAACTGGATTTGAAAATCCCGACCAGTTATAAATCTGGATTTGAAAATCCCAACCAGTTATAAAACTAGATTTAAAAATCCCGACCAGTTATAGAAACAGCATTTGAAAATCCTGACCAATTATAAAACTGGATTTGAAAATCCCAAACAGTTATAGAAACTGGATTTCAAAATCCCGACCAGTTATAGAAACTGGAGTTGAAAATCCCGACCAGTTATAAAACTGAATTTAAAAATCCCGACCAGTTATAAAAACTGAATTTGAAAATCCCGACCAGTTATAGAAACTGAATTTGAAAATACTGACCAGTTATAGAAACTGAATTTGAAAATTCGGACCAGTTATAAAAACTGGATTTGAAAATCCCGACTAGTTATAAAACTGGATTTGAAAATCCCGACGAATTATAGAAACTGAATTTGAAAATCCTGATCAGTTATAACACTGGATTTGAAAATCCCGACCAATTATAAAACTAGATTTGAAAATCCAGACCAGTTATAAAAAATGGATTTGAAAATCCCGACCAGTTATAAAACTGGATTTGAAAATCCCGACCAGTTATAGAAACTGGATTTTAAAATCCTGACCAGTTATAAAACTGGATTTGAAAATCCCGACCAGTTATAGAAACTGAATTTAAAAATTCCGACCAGTTATGACACTAGATTTGAAAATCCCGACCAGTTATAACACTGAATTTGAAAATCCCGAACAGTTATAAAAACTGGATTTGAAAATCCCGACCAGTTATAGAAACTGGATTTGAAAATCCTGACTAGTTTTAGAAATTGGATTTTAAAATCCCGACCAATTATAGAAACTGGATTTGAAAATCCTGACCAGTTATAGAAACTGGATTTGAAAATCCCGACCAGTTATAAAAACTAGATTTGAAAATCCCGACCAGTTATAGCAACTGGATTTGAAAATCCCGACCAGTTATAGAAACTGGATTTGAAAATATCGACCAATTATAGAAACTAGATTTGAAAATCCCGATCAGTTATAAAACTGGATTTGAAAATCTCGACCAGTTATAGAAACTGGAGTTGAAAATCCCGACCAGTTATAACACTGAATTTGAAAATCCCGACCAGTTATAAAAACTGGATTTGAAAATCCCAACCAGTTATAGAAACTGGATTTGAAAATCCTGACCAGTTATAGAAACTGAATTTGAAAATCCCGACCAGTTATTAAAACTGGATTTGAAAATCCCGACCAGTTATAAAACTGGATTTGAAAATCCCGACGAGTTATAGAAACTGAATTTGAAAATCCTGATCAGTTATAACACTGGATTTGAAAATCCCGACCAATTATAAAACTAGATTTGAAAATCCCGACCAGTTATAAAACTGGATTTGAAAATCCCGACCAGTTATAAAAACTAGAGTTGAAAATGCCGACCAGTTATAGAAACTGGATTTGAAAATCCCGACCAGTTATAGAAACTGGATTTGAAAATCTCGACCAGTTATAGAAACAGGATTTGAAAATCCCGACCAGTTATAGAAACTAGATTTGAAAATCCCGACCATTTATAAAATCTGGAATTGAAAATCCCGACCAGTTATAGAAATTGATTTCAAAATCCCGACCAGTTATAGAAACTGGATTTGAAAATCCCGACCAGTTATAGAAACTGGATTTGAAAATCCTGACCAGTTATAACACTGAATTTGAAAATCCCGACCGGTTATAAAAACTGGATTTGAAAATCCCGACCAGTTATAGAATGTTGATTTGAAAATCCTGACCAGTTATAGAAACTGGATTTGAAAATCCCGACCAGTTATAAAAACTGAATTTGAAAATCTCGACCAGTTATAAAACTGGATTTGAAAATCCCGACCAGTTGTAGAAATTAGATTTGAAAATCCTGATCAGTTATAACACTGGATTTGAAAATCCCGACCAATTATAAAACTAGATTTGAAAATCGGGACCTATTATAAAAACTGGATTTGAAAATCCCGACCAGTTATAAATCTGGATTTGAAAATCCCAACCAGTTATAAAACTAGATTTAAAAATCCCGACCAGTTATAGAAAATGGATTTGAAAATTCCGACCAGTTATAAAACTGGATTTGAAAATCCCGACCAGTTATAACACTGAATTTGAAAATCCCGAACAGTTATAAAAACTGGATTTGAAAATCCCGACCAGTTATAGAAACTGGATTTGAAAATCCTGACCAGTTTTAGAAATTGGATTTTAAAATCCCGACCAATTATAGAAACTGGATTTGAAAATCCTGACCAGTTATAGAAACTGGATTTGAAAATCCCGACCAGTTATAAAAACTAGATTTGAAAATCCCGACCAGTTATAGCAACTGGATTTGAAAATCCCGACCAGTTATAGAAACTGGATTTGAAAATATCGACCAATTATACAAACTAGATTTGAAAATCCCGATCAGTTATAAAACTGGATTTGAAAATCTCGACCAGTTATAAAAACTGGAGTTGAAAATCCTGACCAGTTATAACACTGAATTTGAAAATCCCGACCAGTTATAAAAACTGGATTTGAAAATCCCAACCAGTTATAAAAACTGGATTTGAAAATCCTGACCAGTTATAGAAACTGAATTTGAAAATCCCGACCAGTTATTAAAACTGGATTTGAAAATCCCGACCAGTTATAAAACTGGATTTGAAAATCCCGACGAGTTATAGAAACTGAATTTGAAAATCCTGATCAGTTATAACACTGGATTTGAAAATCCCGACCAATTATAAAACTAGATTTGAAAATCCCGACCAGTTATAAAACTGGATTTGAAAATCCCGACCAGTTATAAAAACTAGAGTTGAAAATGCCGACCAGTTATAGAAACTGGATTTGAAAATCCCGACCAGTTATAGAAACTGGATTTGAAAATCTCGACCAGTTATAGAAACAGGATTTGAAAATCCTGACCAGTTATAGAAACTAGATTTGAAAATCCCGACCATTTATAAAATCTGGAATTGAAAATCCCGACCAGTTATAGAAACTGATTTCAAAATCCCGACCAGTTATAGAAACTGGATTTGAAAATCCCGACCAGTTATAGAAACTGGATTTGAAAATCCCGACCAGTTATAACACTGAATTTGAAAATCCCGACCGGTTATAAAAACTGGATTTGAAAATCCCGACCAGTTATAGAATGTTGATTTGAAAATCCTGACCAGTTATAGAAACTGGATTTGAAAATCCCGACCAGTTATAAAAACTGAATTTGAAAATCTCGACCAGTTATAAAACTGGATTTGAAAATCCCGACCAGTTATAGAAATTAGATTTGAAAATCCTGATCAGTTATAACACTGGATTTGAAAATCCCGACCAATTATAAAACTAGATTTGAAAATCGGGACCTATTATAAAAACTCGATTTGAAAATCCCGACCAGTTATAAATCTGGATTTGAAAATCCCAACCAGTTATAAAACTAGATTTAAAAATCCCGACCAGTTATAGAAACAGCATTTGAAAATCCTGACCAGTTATAAAACTGGATTTGAAAATCCCGACCAGTTATAGAAATTGGATTTGAAAATCCCGACCAGTTATGACACTAGATTTTGAAATCACGACCAGTTATAGAAACTGGATTTGAAAATCCCAACCAGTTATAGAAACTGAATTTGAAAATCCCGACGAGTTATAAAAATTGGATTTGAAAATCCCGACTAGTTATAAAACTGGATTTGAAAATCCCGACGAGTTATAAAACTGGATTTGAAAATCCCGACCAGTTATAGAAACAGCATTTGAAAATCCTGACCAGTTATAAAACTGGATTTGAAAATCCCGACCAGTTATAGAAATTGGATTTGAAAATCCCGACCAGTTATGACACTAGATTTTGAAATCACGACCAGTTATAGAAACTGGATTTGAAAATCCCAACCAGTTATAGAAACTGAATTTGAAAATCCCGACCAGTTATAAAAACTGGATTTGAAAATCCCCACTAGTTATAAAACTGGATTTGAAAATCCCGACGAGTTATAGAAACTGAATTTGAAAATCCTGATCAGTTATAACACTGGATTTGAAAATCCCGACCAATTATAAAACTAGATTTGAAAATCCAGACCAGTTATAAAAAATGAATTTGAAAATCCCGACCAGTTACAAAACTGGATTTGAAAATCCCGACCAGTTATAGAAACTGGATTTGAAAATCCTGACCAGTTATAAAACTGGATTTGAAAATCCCGACCAGTTATAGAAATTGGATTTGAAAATCCCGACCAGTTATGACACTAGATTTTGAAATCACGACCAGTTATAGAAACTGGATTTGAAAATCCCAACCAGTTATAGAAACTGAATTTGAAAATCCCGACCAGTTATAAAAACTGGATTTGAAAATCCCGACTAGTTATAAAACTGGATTTGAAAATCCCGACGAGTTATAAAACTGGATTTGAAAATCCCGACCAGTTATAGAAACAGCATTTGAAAATCCTGACCAGTTATAAAACTGGATTTGAAAATCCCGACCAGTTATAGAAATTGGATTTGAAAATCCCGACCAGTTATGACACTAGATTTTGAAATCACGACCAGTTATAGAAACTGGATTTGAAAATCCCAACCAGTTATAGAAACTGAATTTGAAAATCCCGACCAGTTATAAAAACTGGATTTGAAAATCCCGACTAGTTATAAAACTGGATTTGAAAATCCCGACGAGTTATAGAAACTGAATTTGAAAATCCTGATCAGTTATAACACTGGATTTGAAAATCCCGACCAATTATAAAACTAGATTTGAAAATCCAGACCAGTTATAAAAAATGAATTTGAAAATCCCGACCAGTTACAAAACTGGATTTGAAAATCCCGACCAGTTATAGAAACTGGATTTGAAAATCCTGACCAGTTATAAAACTGGATTTGAAAATCCCGACCAGTTATAGAAAATGGATTTAAAAATTCCGACCAGTTATGACACTAGATTTGAAAATCCCGACCAGTTATAACACTGAATTTGAAAATCCCGACCAGTTATAAAAACTGGATTTGAAAATCCCGACCAGTTATAGAAACTGGATTTTAAAATCCTGACCACTTATAGAAACTGGATTTTAAAATCCCGACCAATTATAGAAACTGGATTTGAAAATCCTGACCAGTTATAGAAACTGGATTTGAAAATCCCGACCAGTTATAGAAACTGGATTTGAAAATCCCGACCAGTTATAGAAACTGGATTTGAAAATATCGACCAATTATAGAAACTAGATTTGAAAATCCCGACCAGTTATAAAACTAGATCTGAAAATCTCGACCAGTTATAGAAACTGGATTTGAAAATCCCGACCAGTTATAAAAACTGGATTTGAAAATCCCAACCAGTTATAGAAACTGGATTTCAAAATCCCGACCAGTTATAGAAACTGGAGTTGAAAATCCCGACCAGTTATAAAACTGAATTTAAAAATCCCGACCAGTTATAAAAACTGAATTTGAAAATCCCGACTAGTTATAGAAACTGGATTTGAAAATCCTGACCAGTTATAGAAACTAAATTTGAAAATCCCGACCTGTTATAAAAACTGGATTTGAAAATCCCGACCAGTTATAAAACTGGATTTGAAAATCCCGACGAGTTATAGAAACTGAATTTGAAAATCCTGATCAGTTATAACACTGGATTTGAAAATCCCGACCAATTATAAAACTAGATTTGAAAATCCAGACCAGTTATAGAAAATGGATTTGAAAATCCCGACTAGTTATAAAACTGGATTTGAAAATCCCGACCAGTTATAGAAACTGGATTTGAAAATCCTGACCAGTTATAAAACTGGATTTGAAAATCCTGACCAGTTATAAAACTGGATTTGAAAATCCCGACCATTTATAGAAACTGGATTTAAAAATTCCGACCAGTTATGACACTAGATTTGAAAATCCCGACCTATTATAGATACTCGATTTGAAAATCCCGAACAGTTATAAAAACTGGAGTTGAAAATCCCGACCAGTTATAGAAACTGGATTTGAAAATCCTGACAGTTATAGAAACTGGATTTGAAAATCTCTAACAGTTATAGAAACTGGATTTGAAAATCCAGACCAGTTATAGAAACTGGATTTGAAAATCCCGACCAGTTATAAAATCTGGAATTGAAAATCACGACCAGTTATAGAAATTAGATTTGAAAATCCTGACGAGTTATAAAAACTGGATTTGAAAATCCCGACCAGTTATAAAAACTAGATTTGAAAATACCGACCAGTTATCGAAACTGGATTTGAAAATCCCGACCAGTTATAGAAACTGGATTTGAAAATATCGACCACTTTTAGAAACTAGATTTGAAAATCCCGACCAGTTATAAAACTGGATTTGAAAATCCCGACTAGTTATAGAAACTGGATTTGAAAATCCTGACCAGTTATAGAAACTGAATTTGAAAATCCCGACCAGTTATAAAAACTGGATTTGAAAATCCCGACCAGTTATAAAACTGGATTTGAAAATCCCGACGAGTTATAGAAACTGAATTTGAAAATCCTGATCAGTTATAACACTGGATTTGAAAATCCCGACCAATTATAAAACTAGATTTGAAAATCCAGACCAGTTATAGAAAATGGATTTGAAAATCCCGACTAGTTATAAAACTGGATTTGAAAATCCCGACCAGTTATAGAAACTGGATTTGAAAATTCTGACCAGTTATAAAACCGGATTTGAAAATCCCGACCAGTTATAGAAACTGGATTTAAAAATTCCGACCAGTTATGACACTAGATTTGAAAATCCCGACCTATTATAGATACTTGATTTGAAAATCCCGAACAGTTATAAAAACTGGAGTTGAAAATCCCGACCAGTTATAGAAACTGGATTTGAAAATCCTGACAGTTATAGAAACTGGATTTGAAAATCTCGAACAGTTATAGAAACTGGATTTGAAAATCCAGACCAGTTATAGAAACTGGATTTGAAAATCCCGACCAGTTATAAAATCTGGAATTGAAAATCCCGACCAGTTATAGAAACTGGATTTGAAAATCCCGACCAGTTATAAAAACTAGATTTGAAAATCCCGACCAGTTATAAAACTGGATTTCAAAATCCTGACCAGTTATAGAAACTGAATTTGAAAATCCCGACCAGTTATAAAAACTGGATTTGAAAATCCCGACCAGTTATAAAAACTGGATTTCAAAATCCCGACCAGTTATAGAAACTGGATTTGAAAATCCTGACCAGTTATAGAAACTGGATTTGAAAATCCCGACTAGTTATAGAAACTGGATTTGAAAATCCCGACCAGTTATAGAAACTGGATTTGAAAATATCGACCAGTTATAGAAACTGAATTTGAAAATCCCGACCGGTTATAAAAACTAGATTTGAAAATCCCGACCAGTTATAGAAACTAGATTTGAAAATCCCGACCAGTTATAGAAACTGGATTTGAAAATCCCGACCAGTTATAAAAACTGGATTTGAAAATCCTGATCAGTTATAACACTGGATTTGAAAATTCCGACCAATTATAAAACTAGATTTGAAAATCCGGACCTGTTATAGAAACTGGATTTGAAAATCCCGACCAGTTAAAAAACTGGATTTGAAAATCTCAACCAGTTATAAAACTAGATTTTAAAATCCCGACCAGTTATAGAAACTGGATTTGAAAATCCTGACGAGTTATAAAAACTGGATTTGAAAATCCCGACCAGTTATAAAAACTAGATTTGAAATTCCCGACCAGTTATCGAAACTGGATTTGAAAATCCCGACCAGTTATAGAAACTGGATTTGAAAATGTCTCCCACATTTAGAAACTAGATTTGAAAATCCCGACCAGTTATAAAACTGGATTTGAAAATCCCGACCAGTTATAGAAACTGGATTTAAAAATCCTGACTAGTTATAAAAACTGGATTTGAAAATCCCAAACAGTTATAGAAACTGGATTTCAAAATCCCGACCAGTTATAGAAACTGGAGTTGAAAATCCCGACCAGTTATAAAACTGAATTTAAAAATCCCGACCAGTTATAAAAACTGAATTTGAAAATCCCGACCAGTTATAGAAACTGAATTTGAAAATACTGACCAGTTATAGAAACTGAATTTGAAAATTCGGACCAGTTATAAAAACTGGATTTGAAAATCCCGACTAGTTATAAAACTGGATTTGAAAATCCCGACGAATTATAGAAACTGAATTTGAAAATCCTGATCAGTTATAACACTGGATTTGAAAATCCCGACCAATTATAAAACTAGATTTGAAAATCCAGACCAGTTATAAAAAATGGATTTGAAAATCCCGACCAGTTATAAAACTGGATTTGAAAATCCCGACCAGTTATAGAAACTGGATTTGAAAATCCTGACCAGTTATAAAACTGGATTTGAAAATCCCGACCAGTTATAGAAACTGAATTTAAAAATTCCGACCAGTTATGACACTAGATTTGAAAATCCCGACCAGTTATAACACTGAATTTGAAAATCCCGAACAGTTATAAAAACTGGATTTGAAAATCCCGACCAGTTATAGAAACTGGATTTGAAAATCCTGACCAGTTTTAGAAATTGGATTTTAAAATCCCGACCAATTATAGAAACTGGATTTGAAAATCCTGACCAGTTATAGAAACTGGATTTGAAAATCCCGACCAGTTATAAAAACTAGATTTGAAAATCCCGACCAGTTATAGCAACTGGATTTGAAAATCCCGACCAGTTATAGAAACTGGATTTGAAAATATCGACCAATTATAGAAACTAGATTTGAAAATCCCGATCAGTTATAAAACTGGATTTGAAAATCTCGACCAGTTATAGAAACTGGAGTTGAAAATCCCGACCAGTTATAACACTGAATTTGAAAATCCCGACCAGTTATAAAAACTGGATTTGAAAATCCCAACCAGTTATAGAAACTAGATTTGAAAATCCTGACCAGTTATAGAAACTGAATTTGAAAATCCCGACCAGTTATTAAAACTGGATTTGAAAATCCCGACCAGTTATAAAACTGGATTTGAAAATCCCGACGAGTTATAGAAACTGAATTTGAAAATCCTGATCAGTTATAACACTGGATTTGAAAATCCCGACCAATTATAAAACTAGATTTGAAAATCCCGACCAGTTATAAAACTGGATTTGAAAATCCCGACCAGTTATAAAAACTAGAGTTGAAAATGCCGACCAGTTATAGAAACTGGATTTGAAAATCCCGACCAGTTATAGAAACTGGATTTGAAAATCTCGACCAGTTATAGAAACAGGATTTGAAAATCCTGACCAGTTATAGAAACTAGATTTGAAAATCCCGACCATTTATAAAATCTGGAATTGAAAATCCCGACCAGTTATAGAAACTGATTTCAAAATCCCGACCAGTTATAGAAACTGGATTTGAAAATCCCGACCAGTTATAGAAACTGGATTTGAAAATCCCGACCAGTTATAACACTGAATTTGAAAATCCCGACCGGTTATAAAAACTGGATTTGAAAATCCCGACCAGTTATAGAATGTTGATTTGAAAATCCTGACCAGTTATAGAAACTGGATTTGAAAATCCCGACCAGTTATAAAAACTGAATTTGAAAATCTCGACCAGTTATAAAACTGGATTTGAAAATCCCGACCAGTTATAGAAATTAGATTTGAAAATCCTGATCAGTTATAACACTGGATTTGAAAATCCCGACCAATTATAAAACTAGATTTGAAAATCGGGACCTATTATAAAAACTCGATTTGAAAATCCCGACCAGTTATAAATCTGGATTTGAAAATCCCAACCAGTTATAAAACTAGATTTAAAAATCCCGACCAGTTATAGAAACAGCATTTGAAAATCCTGACCAGTTATAAAACTGGATTTGAAAATCCCGACCAGTTATAGAAATTGGATTTGAAAATCCCGACCAGTTATGACACTAGATTTTGAAATCACGACCAGTTATAGAAACTGGATTTGAAAATCCCAACCAGTTATAGAAACTGAATTTGAAAATCCCGACGACTTATAAAAATTGGATTTGAAAATCCCGACTAGTTATAAAACTGGATTTGAAAATCCCGACGAGTTATAAAACTGGATTTGAAAATCCCGACCAGTTATAGAAACAGCATTTGAAAATCCTGACCAGTTATAAAACTGGATTTGAAAATCCCGACCAGTTATAGAAATTGGATTTGAAAATCCCGACCAGTTATGACACTAGATTTTGAAATCACGACCAGTTATAGAAACTGGATTTGAAAATCCCAACCAGTTATAGAAACTGAATTTGAAAATCCCGACCAGTTATAAAAACTGGATTTGAAAATCCCCACTAGTTATAAAACTGGATTTGAAAATCCCGACGAGTTATAGAAACTGAATTTGAAAATCCTGATCAGTTATAACACTGGATTTGAAAATCCCGACCAATTATAAAACTAGATTTGAAAATCCAGACCAGTTATAAAAAATGAATTTGAAAATCCCGACAAGTTACAAAACTGGATTTGAAAATCCCGACCAGTTATAGAAACTGGATTTGAAAATCCTGACCAGTTATAAAACTGGATTTGAAAATCCCGACCAGTTATAGAAACTGGATTTAAAAATTCCGACCAGTTATGACACTAGATTTGAAAATCCTGACCAGTTATAACACTGAATTTGAAAATCCCGACCAGTTATAAAAACTGGATTTGAAAATCCCGACCAGTTATAGAAACTAGATTTAAAAATCCCGACCAGTTATAGAAACAGCATTTGAAAATCCTGACCAGTTATAAAACTGGATTTGAAAATCCCGACCAGTTATAGAAATTGGATTTGAAAATCCCGACCAGTTATGACACTAGATTTTGAAATCACGACCAGTTATAGAAACTGGATTTGAAAATCCCAACCAGTTATAGAAACTGAATTTGAAAATCCCGACCAGTTATAAAAACTGGATTTGAAAATCCCGACTAGTTATAAAACTGGATTTGAAAATCCCGACGAGTTATAAAACTGGATTTGAAAATCCCGACCAGTTATAGAAACAGCATTTGAAAATCCTGACCAGTTATAAAACTGGATTTGAAAATCCCGACCAGTTATAGAAATTGGATTTGAAAATCCCGACCAGTTATGACACTAGATTTTGAAATCACGACCAGTTATAGAAACTGGATTTGAAAATCCCAACCAGTTATAGAAACTGAATTTGAAAATCCCGACCAGTTATAAAAACTGGATTTGAAAATCCCGACTAGTTATAAAACTGGATTTGAAAATCCCGACGAGTTATAGAAACTGAATTTGAAAATCCTGATCAGTTATAACACTGGATTTGAAAATCCCGACCAATTATAAAACTAGATTTGAAAATCCAGACCAGTTATAAAAAATGAATTTGAAAATCCCGACCAGTTACAAAACTGGATTTGAAAATCCCGACCAGTTATAGAAACTGGATTTGAAAATCCTGACCAGTTATAAAACTGGATTTGAAAATCCCGACCAGTTATAGAAAATGGATTTAAAAATTCCGACCAGTTATGACACTAGATTTGAAAATCCCGACCAGTTATAACACTGAATTTGAAAATCCCGACTAGTTATAAAAACTGGATTTGAAAATCCCGACCAGTTATAGAAACTGGATTTGAAAATCCTGACCACTTATAGAAACTGGATTTTAAAATCCCGACCAATTATAGAAACTGGATTTGAAAATCCTGACCAGTTATAGAAACTGGATTTTAAAATCCCGACCAGTTATAGAAACTGGATTTGAAAATCCCGACCAGTTATAGAAACTGGATTTGAAAATATCGACCAATTATAGAAACTAGATTTGAAAATCCCGACCAGTTATAAAACTAGATTTGAAAATCTCGACCAGTTATAGAAACTGGATTTGAAAATCCCGACCAGTTATAAAAACTGGATTTGAAAATCCCAACCAGTTATAGAAACTGGATTTCAAAATCCCGACCAGTTATAGAAACTGGAGTTGAAAATCCCGACCAGTTATAAAACTGAATTTAAAAATCCCGACCAGTTATAAAAACTGAATTTGAAAATCCCGACTAGTTATAGAAACTGGATTTGAAAATCCTGACCAGTTATAGAAACTAAATTTGAAAATCCCGACCTGTTATAAAAACTGGATTTGAAAATCCCGACCAGTTATAAAACTGGATTTGAAAATCTCGACGAGTTATAGAAACTGAATTTGAAAATCCTGATCAGTTATAACACTGGATTTGAAAATCCCGACCAATTATAAAACTAGATTTGAAAATCCAGACCAGTTATAGAAAATGGATTTGAAAATCCCGACTAGTTATAAAACTGGATTTGAAAATCCCGACCAGTTATAGAAACTGGATTTGAAAATCCTGACCAGTTATAAAACTAGATTTGAAAATCGGGACCTAGATTTAAAAATCCCGACCAGTTATAGAAACAGCATTTGAAAATCCTGACCAATTATAAAACTGGATTTGAAAATCCCGACCAGTTATAGAAATTGGATTTGAAAATTCCGACCAGTTATGACACTAGATTTGAAAATCCCGACCAGTTATAACACTGAATTTGAAAATCCCGACCAGTTATAAAAACTGGATTTGAAAATCCCGACCAGTTATAGAAACTGGATTTGAAAATCCTGACCAGTTATAGAAACTGGATTTTAAAATCCCGACCAATTATAGAAACTGGATTTGAAAATCCTGACCAGTTATAGAAACTGGATTTGAAAATCCCGACCAGTTATAAAAACTGAATTTGAAAATCTCGACCAGTTATAAAACTGGATTTGAAAATCCCGACCAGTTGTAGAAATTAGATTTGAAAATCCTGATCAGTTATAACACTGGATTTGAAAATCCCGACCAATTATAAAACTAGATTTGAAAATCGGGACCTATTATAAAAACTGGATTTGAAAATCCCGACCAGTTATAAATCTGGATTTGAAAATCCCAACCAGTTATAAAACTAGATTTAAAAATCCCGACCAGTTATAGAAACAGCATTTGAAAATCCTGACCAATTATAAAACTGGATTTGAAAATCCCAAACAGTTATAGAAACTGGATTTCAAAATCCCGACCAGTTATAGAAACTGGAGTTGAAAATCCCGACCAGTTATAAAACTGAATTTAAAAATCCCGACCAGTTATAAAAACTGAATTTGAAAATCCCGACCAGTTATAGAAACTGAATTTGAAAATACTGACCAGTTATAGAAACTGAATTTGAAAATTCGGACCAGTTATAAAAACTGGATTTGAAAATCCCGACTAGTTATAAAACTGGATTTGAAAATCCCGACGAATTATAGAAACTGAATTTGAAAATCCTGATCAGTTATAACACTGGATTTGAAAATCCCGACCAATTATAAAACTAGATTTGAAAATCCAGACCAGTTATAAAAAATGGATTTGAAAATCCCGACCAGTTATAAAACTGGATTTGAAAATCCCGACCAGTTATAGAAACTGGATTTTAAAATCCTGACCAGTTATAAAACTGGATTTGAAAATCCCGACCAGTTATAGAAACTGAATTTAAAAATTCCGACCAGTTATGACACTAGATTTGAAAATCCCGACCAGTTATAACACTGAATTTGAAAATCCCGAACAGTTATAAAAACTGGATTTGAAAATCCCGACCAGTTATAGAAACTGGATTTGAAAATCCTGACTAGTTTTAGAAATTGGATTTTAAAATCCCGACCAATTATAGAAACTGGATTTGAAAATCCTGACCAGTTATAGAAACTGGATTTGAAAATCCCGACCAGTTATAAAAACTAGATTTGAAAATCCCGACCAGTTATAGCAACTGGATTTGAAAATCCCGACCAGTTATAGAAACTGGATTTGAAAATATCGACCAATTATAGAAACTAGATTTGAAAATCCCGATCAGTTATAAAACTGGATTTGAAAATCTCGACCAGTTATAGAAACTGGAGTTGAAAATCCCGACCAGTTATAACACTGAATTTGAAAATCCCGACCAGTTATAAAAACTGGATTTGAAAATCCCAACCAGTTATAGAAACTGGATTTGAAAATCCTGACCAGTTATAGAAACTGAATTTGAAAATCCCGACCAGTTATTAAAACTGGATTTGAAAATCCCGACCAGTTATAAAACTGGATTTGAAAATCCCGACGAGTTATAGAAACTGAATTTGAAAATCCTGATCAGTTATAACACTGGATTTGAAAATCCCGACCAATTATAAAACTAGATTTGAAAATCCCGACCAGTTATAAAACTGGATTTGAAAATCCCGACCAGTTATAAAAACTAGAGTTGAAAATGCCGACCAGTTATAGAAACTGGATTTGAAAATCCCGACCAGTTATAGAAACTGGATTTGAAAATCTCGACCAGTTATAGAAACAGGATTTGAAAATCCCGACCAGTTATAGAAACTAGATTTGAAAATCCCGACCATTTATAAAATCTGGAATTGAAAATCCCGACCAGTTATAGAAATTGATTTCAAAATCCCGACCAGTTATAGAAACTGGATTTGAAAATCCCGACCAGTTATAGAAACTGGATTTGAAAATCCTGACCAGTTATAACACTGAATTTGAAAATCCCGACCGGTTATAAAAACTGGATTTGAAAATCCCGACCAGTTATAGAATGTTGATTTGAAAATCCTGACCAGTTATAGAAACTGGATTTGAAAATCCCGACCAGTTATAAAAACTGAATTTGAAAATCTCGACCAGTTATAAAACTGGATTTGAAAATCCCGACCAGTTGTAGAAATTAGATTTGAAAATCCTGATCAGTTATAACACTGGATTTGAAAATCCCGACCAATTATAAAACTAGATTTGAAAATCGGGACCTATTATAAAAACTGGATTTGAAAATCCCGACCAGTTATAAATCTGGATTTGAAAATCCCAACCAGTTATAAAACTAGATTTAAAAATCCCGACCAGTTATAGAAACTGGATTTGAAAATCCTGACCAGTTATAAAACTGGATTTGAAAATCCCGACCAGTTATAGAAACTGGATTTAAAAATTCCGACCAGTTATGACACTAGATTTGAAAATCCCGACCTATTATAGATACTTGATTTGAAAATCCCGAACAGTTATAAAAACTGGAGTTGAAAATCCCGACCAGTTATAGAAACTGGATTTGAAAATCCTGACAGTTATAGAAACTGGATTTGAAAATCTCGAACAGTTATAGAAACTGGATTTGAAAATCCAGACCAGTTATAGAAACTGGATTTGAAAATCCCGACCAGTTATAAAATCTGGAATTGAAAATCCCGACCAGTTATAGAAACTGGATTTGAAAATCCCGACCAGTTATAAAAACTAGATTTGAAAATCCCGACCAGTTATAAAACTGGATTTCAAAATCCTGACCAGTTATAGAAACTGAATTTGAAAATCCCGACCAGTTATAAAAACTGGATTTGAAAATTCCGACCAGTTATAAAAACTGGATTTCAAAATCCCGACCAGTTATAGAAACTGGATTTGAAAATCCTGACCAGTTATAGAAACTGGATTTGAAAATCCCGACTAGTTATAGAAACTGGATTTGAAAATCCCGACCAGTTATAGAAACTGGATTTGAAAATATCGACCAGTTATAGAAACTGAATTTGAAAATCCCGACCGGTTATAAAAACTAGATTTGAAAATCCCGACCAGTTATAGAAACTAGATTTGAAAATCCCGACCAGTTATAGAAACTGGATTTGAAAATCCCGACCAGTTATAAAAACTGGATTTGAAAATCCTGATCAGTTATAACACTGTATTTGAAAATTCCGACCAATTATAAAACTAGATTTGAAAATCCGGACCTGTTATAGAAACTGGATTTGAAAATCCCGACCAGTTAAAAAACTGGATTTGAAAATCTCAACCAGTTATAAAACTAGATTTTAAAATCCCGACCAGTTATAGAAACTGGATTTGAAAATCCTGACGAGTTATAAAAACTGGATTTGAAAATCCCGACCAGTTATAAAAACTAGATTTGAAATTCCCGACCAGTTATCGAAACTGGATTTGAAAATCCCGACCAGTTATAGAAACTGGATTTGAAAATATCTCCCACATTTAGAAACTAGATTTGAAAATCCCGACCAGTTATAAAACTGGATTTGAAAATCCCGACCAGTTATAGAAACTGGATTTAAAAATCCTGACTAGTTATAAAAACTGGATTTGAAAATCCCAAACAGTTATAGAAACTGGATTTCAAAATCCCGACCAGTTATAGAAACTGGAGTTGAAAATCCCGACCAGTTATAAAACTGAATTTAAAAATCCCGACCAGTTATAAAAACTGAATTTGAAAATCCCGACCAGTTATAGAAACTGAATTTGAAAATACTGACCAGTTATAGAAACTGAATTTGAAAATTCGGACCAGTTATAAAAACTGGATTTGAAAATCCCGACTAGTTATAAAACTGGATTTGAAAATCCCGACGAATTATAGAAACTGAATTTGAAAATCCTGATCAGTTATAACACTGGATTTGAAAATCCCGACCAATTATAAAACTAGATTTGAAAATCCAGACCAGTTATAAAAAATGGATTTGAAAATCCCGACCAGTTATAAAACTGGATTTGAAAATCCCGACCAGTTATAGAAACTGGATTTTAAAATCCTGACCAGTTATAAAACTGGATTTGAAAATCCCGACCAGTTATAGAAACTGAATTTAAAAATTCCGACCAGTTATGACACTAGATTTGAAAATCCCGACCAGTTATAACACTGAATTTGAAAATCCCGAACAGTTATAAAAACTGGATTTGAAAATCCCGACCAGTTATAGAAACTGGATTTGAAAATCCTGACTAGTTTTAGAAATTGGATTTTAAAATCCCGACCAATTATAGAAACTGGATTTGAAAATCCTGACCAGTTATAGAAACTGGATTTGAAAATCCCGACCAGTTATAAAAACTAGATTTGAAAATCCCGACCAGTTATAGCAACTGGATTTGAAAATCCCGACCAGTTATAGAAACTGGATTTGAAAATATCGACCAATTATAGAAACTAGATTTGAAAATCCCGATCAGTTATAAAACTGGATTTGAAAATCTCGACCAGTTATAGAAACTGGAGTTGAAAATCCCGACCAGTTATAACACTGAATTTGAAAATCCCGACCAGTTATAAAAACTGGATTTGAAAATCCCAACCAGTTATAGAAACTGGATTTGAAAATCCTGACCAGTTATAGAAACTGAATTTGAAAATCCCGACCAGTTATTAAAACTGGATTTGAAAATCCCGACCAGTTATAAAACTGGATTTGAAAATCCCGACGAGTTATAGAAACTGAATTTGAAAATCCTGATCAGTTTTAACACTGGATTTGAAAATCCCGACCAATTATAAAACTAGATTTGAAAATCCCGACCAGTTATAAAACTGGATTTGAAAATCCCGACCAGTTATAAAAACTAGAGTTGAAAATGCCGACCAGTTATAGAAACTGGATTTGAAAATCCCGACCAGTTATAGAAACTGGATTTGAAAATCTCGACCAGTTATAGAAACAGGATTTGAAAATCCCGACCAGTTATAGAAACTAGATTTGAAAATCCCGACCATTTATAAAATCTGGAATTGAAAATCCCGACCAGTTATAGAAATTGATTTCAAAATCCCGACCAGTTATAGAAACTGGATTTGAAAATCCCGACCAGTTATAGAAACTGGATTTGAAAATCCTGACCAGTTATAACACTGAATTTGAAAATCCCGACCGGTTATAAAAACTGGATTTGAAAATCCCGACCAGTTATAGAATGTTGATTTGAAAATCCTGACCAGTTATAGAAACTGGATTTGAAAATCCCGACCAGTTATAAAAACTGAATTTGAAAATCTCGACCAGTTATAAAACTGGATTTGAAAATCCCGACCAGTTGTAGAAATTAGATTTGAAAATCCTGATCAGTTATAACACTGGATTTGAAAATCCCGACCAATTATAAAACTAGATTTGAAAATCGGGACCTATTATAAAAACTGGATTTGAAAATCCCGACCAGTTATAAATCTGGATTTGAAAATCCCAACCAGTTATAAAACTAGATTTAAAAATCCCGACCAGTTATAGAAACTGGATTTGAAAATCCTGACCAGTTATAAAACTGGATTTGAAAATCCCGACCAGTTATAGAAACTGGATTTAAAAATTCCGACCAGTTATGACACTAGATTTGAAAATCCCGACCTATTATAGATACTTGATTTGAAAATCCCGAACAGTTATAAAAACTGGAGTTGAAAATCCCGACCAGTTATAGAAACTGGATTTGAAAATCCTGACAGTTATAGAAACTGGATTTGAAAATCTCGAACAGTTATAGAAACTGGATTTGAAAATCCAGACCAGTTATAGAAACTGGATTTGAAAATCCCGACCAGTTATAAAATCTGGAATTGAAAATCCCGACCAGTTATAGAAACTGGATTTGAAAATCCCGACCAGTTATAAAAACTAGATTTGAAAATCCCGACCAGTTATAAAACTGGATTTCAAAATCCTGACCAGTTATAGAAACTGAATTTGAAAATCCCGACCAGTTATAAAAACTGGATTTGAAAATTCCGACCAGTTATAAAAACTGGATTTCAAAATCCCGACCAGTTATAGAAACTGGATTTGAAAATCCTGACCAGTTATAGAAACTGGATTTGAAAATCCCGACTAGTTATAGAAACTGGATTTGAAAATCCCGACCAGTTATAGAAACTGGATTTGAAAATATCGACCAGTTATAGAAACTGAATTTGAAAATCCCGACCGGTTATAAAAACTAGATTTGAAAATCCCGACCAGTTATAGAAACTAGATTTGAAAATCCCGACCAGTTATAGAAACTGGATTTGAAAATCCCGACCAGTTATAAAAACTGGATTTGAAAATCCTGATCAGTTATAACACTGGATTTGAAAATTCCGACCAATTATAAAACTAGATTTGAAAATCCGGACCTGTTATAGAAACTGGATTTGAAAATCCCGACCAGTTAAAAAATTGGATTTGAAAATCTCAACCAGTTATAAAACTAGATTTTAAAATCCCGACCAGTTATAGAAACTGGATTTGAAAATCCTGACGAGTTATAAAAACTGGATTTGAAAATCCCGACCAGTTATAAAAACTAGATTTGAAATTCCCGACCAGTTATCGAAACTGGATTTGAAAATCCCGACCAGTTATAGAAACTGGATTTGAAAATATCTCCCACATTTAGAAACTAGATTTGAAAATCCCGACCAGTTATAAAACTGGATTTGAAAATCCCGACCAGTTATAGAAACTGGATTTAAAAATCCTGACTAGTTATAAAAACTGGATTTGAAAATCCCAAACAGTTATAGAAACTGGATTTCAAAATCCCGACCAGTTATAGAAACTGGAGTTGAAAATCCCGACCAGTTATAAAACTGAATTTAAAAATCCCGACCAGTTATAAAAACTGAATTTGAAAATCCCGACCAGTTATAGAAACTGAATTTGAAAATACTGACCAGTTATAGAAACTGAATTTGAAAATTCGGACCAGTTATAAAAACTGGATTTGAAAATCCCGACTAGTTATAAAACTGGATTTGAAAATCCCGACGAATTATAGAAACTGAATTTGAAAATCCTGATAAGTTATAACACTGGATTTGAAAATCCCGACCAATTATAAAACTAGATTTGAAAATCCAGACCAGTTATAAAAAATGGATTTGAAAATCCCGACCAGTTATAAAACTGGATTTGAAAATCCCGACCAGTTATAGAAACTGGATTTTAAAATCCTGACCAGTTATAAAACTGGATTTGAAAATCCCGACCAGTTATAGAAACTGAATTTAAAAATTCCGACCAGTTATGACACTAGATTTGAAAATCCCGACCAGTTATAACACTGAATTTGAAAATCCCGAACAGTTATAAAAACTGGATTTGAAAATCCCGACCAGTTATAGAAACTGGATTTGAAAATCCTGACTAGTTTTAGAAATTGGATTTTAAAATCCCGACCAATTATAGAAACTGGATTTGAAAATCCTGACCAGTTATAGAAACTGGATTTGAAAATCCCGACCAGTTATAAAAACTAGATTTGAAAATCCCGACCAGTTATAGCAACTGGATTTGAAAATCCCGACCAGTTATAGAAACTGGATTTGAAAATATCGACCAATTATAGAAACTAGATTTGAAAATCCCGATCAGTTATAAAACTGGATTTGAAAATCTCGACCAGTTATAGAAACTGGAGTTGAAAATCCCGACCAGTTATAACACTGAATTTGAAAATCCCGACCAGTTATAAAAACTGGATTTGAAAATCCCAACCAGTTATAGAAACTGGATTTGAAAATCCTGACCAGTTATAGAAACTGAATTTGAAAATCCCGACCAGTTATTAAAACTGGATTTGAAAATCCCGACCAGTTATAAAACTGGATTTGAAAATCCCGACGAGTTATAGAAACTGAATTTGAAAATCCTGATCAGTTATAACACTAGATTTGAAAATCCCGACCAATTATAAAACTAGATTTGAAAATCCCGACCAGTTATAAAACTGGATTTGAAAATCCCGACCAGTTATAAAAACTAGAGTTGAAAATGCCGACCAGTTATAGAAACTGGATTTGAAAATCCCGACCAGTTATAGAAACTGGATTTGAAAATCTCGACTAGTTATAGAAACAGGATTTGAAAATCCCGACCAGTTATAGAAACTAGATTTGAAAATCCCGACCATTTATAAAATCTGGAATTGAAAATCCCGACCAGTTATAGAAATTGATTTCAAAATCCCGACCAGTTATAGAAACTGGATTTGAAAATCCCGACCAGTTATAGAAACTGGATTTGAAAATCCTGACCAGTTATAACACTGAATTTGAAAATCCCGACCGGTTATAAAAACTGGATTTGAAAATCCCGACCAGTTATAGAATGTTGATTTGAAAATCCTGACCAGTTATAGAAACTGGATTTGAAAATCCCGACCAGTTATAAAAACTGAATTTGAAAATCTCGACCAGTTATAAAACTGGATTTGAAAATCCCGACCAGTTGTAGAAATTAGATTTGAAAATCCTGATCAGTTATAACACTGGATTTGAAAATCCCGACCAATTATAAAACTAGATTTGAAAATCGGGACCTATTATAAAAACTGGATTTGAAAATCCCGACCAGTTATAAATCTGGATTTGAAAATCCCAACCAGTTATAAAACTAGATTTAAAAATCCCGACCAGTTATAGAAACTGGATTTGAAAATCCTGACCAGTTATAAAACTGGATTTGAAAATCCCGACCAGTTATAGAAACTGGATTTAAAAATTCCGACCAGTTATGACACTAGATTTGAAAATCCCGACCTATTATAGATACTTGATTTGAAAATCCCGAACAGTTATAAAAACTGGAGTTGAAAATCCCGACCAGTTATAGAAACTGGATTTGAAAATCCTGACAGTTATAGAAACTGGATTTGAAAATCTCGAACAGTTATAGAAACTGGATTTGAAAATCCAGACCAGTTATAGAAACTGGATTTGAAAATCCCGACCAGTTATAAAATCTGGAATTGAAAATCCCGACCAGTTATAGAAACTGGATTTGAAAATCCCGACCAGTTATAAAAACTAGATTTGAAAATCTCGACCAGTTATAAAACTGGATTTCAAAATCCTGACCAGTTATAGAAACTGAATTTGAAAATCCCGACCAGTTATAAAAACTGGATTTGAAAATTCCGACCAGTTATAAAAACTGGATTTCAAAATCCCGACCAGTTATAGAAACTGGATTTGAAAATCCTGACCAGTTATAGAAACTGGATTTGAAAATCCCGACTAGTTATAGAAACTGGATTTGAAAATCCCGACCAGTTATAGAAACTGGATTTGAAAATATCGACCAGTTATAGAAACTGAATTTGAAAATCCCGACCGGTTATAAAAACTAGATTTGAAAATCCCGACCAGTTATAGAAACTAGATTTGAAAATCCCGACCAGTTATAGAAACTGGATTTGAAAATCCCGACCAGTTATAAAAACTGGATTTGAAAATCCTGATCAGTTATAACACTGGATTTGAAAATTCCGACCAATTATAAAACTAGATTTGAAAATCCGGACCTGTTATAGAAACTGGATTTGAAAATCCCGACCAGTTAAAAAACTGGATTTGAAAATCTCAACCAGTTATAAAACTAGATTTTAAAATCCCGACCAGTTATAGAAACTGGATTTGAAAATCCTGACGAGTTATAAAAACTGGATTTGAAAATCCCGACCAGTTATAAAAACTAGATTTGAAATTCCCGACCAGTTATCGAAACTGGATTTGAAAATCCCGACCAGTTATAGAAACTGGATTTGAAAATATCTCCCACATTTAGAAACTAGATTTGAAAATCCCGACCAGTTATAAAACTGGATTTGAAAATCCCGACCAGTTATAGAAACTGGATTTAAAAATCCTGACTAGTTATAAAAACTGGATTTGAAAATCACAAACAGTTATAGAAACTGGATTTCAAAATCCCGACCAGTTATAGAAACTGGAGTTGAAAATCCCGACCAGTTATAAAACTGAATTTAAAAATCCCGACCAGTTATAAAAACTGAATTTGAAAATCCCGACCAGTTATAGAAACTGAATTTGAAAATACTGACCAGTTATAGAAACTGAATTTGAAAATTCGGACCAGTTATAAAAACTGGATTTGAAAATCCCGACTAGTTATAAAACTGGATTTGAAAATCCCGACGAATTATAGAAACTGAATTTGAAAATCCTGATCAGTTATAACACTGGATTTGAAAATCCCGACCAATTATAAAACTAGATTTGAAAATCCAGACCAGTTATAAAAAATGGATTTGAAAATCCCGACCAGTTATAAAACTGGATTTGAAAATCCCGACCAGTTATAGAAACTGGATTTTAAAATCCTGACCAGTTATAAAACTGGATTTGAAAATCCCGACCAGTTATAGAAACTGAATTTAAAAATTCCGACCAGTTATGACACTAGATTTGAAAATCCCGACCAGTTATAACACTGAATTTGAAAATCCCGAACAGTTATAAAAACTGGATTTGAAAATCCCGACCAGTTATAGAAACTGGATTTGAAAATCCTGACTAGTTTTAGAAATTGGATTTTAAAATCCCGACCAATTATAGAAACTGGATTTGAAAATCCTGACCAGTTATAGAAACTGGATTTGAAAATCCCGACCAGTTATAAAAACTAGATTTGAAAATCCCGACCAGTTATAGCAACTGGATTTGAAAATCCCGACCAGTTATAGAAACTGGATTTGAAAATATCGACCAATTATAGAAACTAGATTTGAAAATCCCGATCAGTTATAAAACTGGATTTGAAAATCTCGACCAGTTATAGAAACTGGAGTTGAAAATCCCGACCAGTTATAACACTGAATTTGAAAATCCCGACCAGTTATAAAAACTGGATTTGAAAATCCCAACCAGTTATAGAAACTGGATTTGAAAATCCTGACCAGTTATAGAAACTGAATTTGAAAATCCCGACCAGTTATTAAAACTGGATTTGAAAATCCCGACCAGTTATAAAACTGGATTTGAAAATCCCGACGAGTTATAGAAACTGAATTTGAAAATCCTGATCAGTTATAACACTGGATTTGAAAATCCCGACCAATTATAAAACTAGATTTGAAAATCCCGACCAGTTATAAAACTGGATTTGAAAATCCCGACCAGTTATAAAAACTAGAGTTGAAAATGCCGACCAGTTATAGAAACTGGATTTGAAAATCCCGACCAGTTATAGAAACTGGATTTGAAAATCTCGACCAGTTATAGAAACAGGATTTGAAAATCCCGACCAGTTATAGAAACTAGATTTGAAAATCCCGACCATTTATAAAATCTGGAATTGAAAATCCCGACCAGTTATAGAAATTGATTTCAAAATCCCGACCAGTTATAGAAACTGGATTTGAAAATCCCGACCAGTTATAGAAACCGGATTTGAAAATCCTGACCAGTTATAACACTGAATTTGAAAATCCCGACCGGTTATAAAAACTGGATTTGAAAATCCCGACCAGTTATAGAATGTTGATTTGAAAATCCTGACCAGTTATAGAAACTGGATTTGAAAATCCCGACCAGTTATAAAAACTGAATTTGAAAATCTCGACCAGTTATAAAACTGGATTTGAAAATCCCGACCAGTTGTAGAAATTAGATTTGAAAATCCTGATCAGTTATAACACTGGATTTGAAAATCCCGACCAATTATAAAACTAGATTTGAAAATCGGGACCTATTATAAAAACTGGATTTGAAAATCCCGACCAGTTATAAATCTGGATTTGAAAATCCCGACCATTTATAGAAACTGGATTTAAAAATTCCGACCAGTTATAGAAACAGCATTTGAAAATCCTGACCAATTATAAAACTGGATTTGAAAATCCCGACCAGTTATAGAAATTGGATTTGAAAATTCCGACCAGTTATGACACTAGATTTGAAAATCCCGACCAGTTATAACACTGAATTTGAAAATCCCGACTAGTTATAAAAACTGGATTTGAAAATCCCGACCAGTTATAGAAACTGGATTTGAAAATCCTGACCAGTTATAGAAACTGGATTTTAAAATCCCGACCAATTATAGAAACTGGATTTGAAAATCCTGACCAGTTATAGAAACTGGATTTGAAAATCCCGACCAGTTATAGAAACTGGATTTGAAAATCCCGACCAGTTATAGAAACTGGATTTGAAAATATCGACCAATTATAGAAACTAGATTTGAAAATCCCGACCAGTTATAAAACTAGATTTGAAAATCTCGACCAGTTATAGAAACTGGATTTGAAAATCCCGACCAGTTATAAAAACTGGATTTGAAAATCCCAACCAGTTATAGAAACTGGATTTCAAAATCCCGACCAGTTATAGAAACTGGAGTTGAAAATCCCGACCAGTTATAAAACTGAATTTAAAAATCCCGACCAGTTATAAAAACTGAATTTGAAAATCCCGACTAGTTATAGAAACTGGATTTGAAAATCCTGACCAGTAATAGAAACTAAATTTGAAAATCCCGACCTGTTATAAAAACTGGATTTGAAAATCCCGACCAGTTATAAAACTGGATTTGAAAATCCCGACGAGTTATATAAACTGAATTTGAAAATCCTGATCAGTTATAACACTGGATTTGAAAATCCCGACCAATTATAAAACTAGATTTGAAAATCCAGACCAGTTATAAAAAATGGATTTGAAAATCCCGACCAGTTATAAAACTGGATTTGAAAATCCCGACCAGTTATAGAAACTGGATTTGAAAACCCTGACCAGTTATAAAACTGGATTTGAAAATCCCGACCAGTTATAGAAACTGGATTTAAAAATTCCGACCAGTTATGACACTAGATTTGAAAATCCCGACCTATTATAGATACTTGATTTGAAAATCCCGAACAGTTATAAAAACTGGAGTTGAAAATCCCGACCAGTTATAGAAACTGGATTTGAAAATCCTGACAGTTATAGAAACTGGATTTGAAAATCTCGAACAGTTATAGAAACTGGATTTGAAAATCCAGACCAGTTATAGAAACTGGATTTGAAAATCCCGACCAGTTATAAAATCTGGAATTGAAAATCCCGACCAGTTATAGAAACTGGATTTGAAAATCCCGACCAGTTATAAAAACTAGATTTGAAAATCCCGACCAGTTATAAAACTGGATTTCAAAATCCTGACCAGTTATAGAAACTGAATTTGAAAATCCCGACCAGTTATAAAAACTGGATTTGAAAATTCCGACCAGTTATAAAAACTGGATTTCAAAATCCCGACCAGTTATAGAAACTGGATTTGAAAATCCTGACCAGTTATAGAAACTGGATTTGAAAATCCCGACTAGTTATAGAAACTGGATTTGAAAATCCCGACCAGTTATAGAAACTGGATTTGAAAATATCGACCAGTTATAGAAACTGAATTTGAAAATCCCGACCGGTTATAAAAACTAGATTTGAAAATCCCGACCAGTTATAGAAACTAGATTTGAAAATCCCGACCAGTTATAGAAACTGGATTTGAAAATCCCGACCAGTTATAAAAACTGGATTTGAAAATCCTGATCAGTTATAACACTGGATTTGAAAATTCCGACCAATTATAAAACTAGATTTGAAAATCCGGACCTGTTATAGAAACTGGATTTGAAAATCCCGACCAGTTAAAAAACTGGATTTGAAAATCTCAACCAGTTATAAAACTAGATTTTAAAATCCCGACCAGTTATAGAAACTGGATTTGAAAATCCTGACGAGTTATAAAAACTGGATTTGAAAATCCCGACCAGTTATAAAAACTAGATTTGAAATTCCCGACCAGTTATCGAAACTGGATTTGAAAATCCCGACCAGTTATAGAAACTGGATTTGAAAATATCTCCCACATTTAGAAACTAGATTTGAAAATCCCGACCAGTTATAAAACTGGATTTGAAAATCCCGACCAGTTATAGAAACTGGATTTAAAAATCCTGACTAGTTATAAAAACTGGATTTGAAAATCCCAAACAGTTATAGAAACTGGATTTCAAAATCCCGACCAGTTATAGAAACTGGAGTTGAAAATCCCGACCAGTTATAAAACTGAATTTAAAAATCCCGACCAGTTATAAAAACTGAATTTGAAAATCCCGACCAGTTATAGAAACTGAATTTGAAAATACTAACCAGTTATAGAAACTGAATTTGAAAATTCGGACCAGTTATAAAAACTGGATTTGAAAATCCCGACTAGTTATAAAACTGGATTTGAAAATCCCGACGAATTATAGAAACTGAATTTGAAAATCCTGATCAGTTATAACACTGGATTTGAAAATCCCGACCAATTATAAAACTAGATTTGAAAATCCAGACCAGTTATAAAAAATGGATTTGAAAATCCCGACCAGTTATAAAACTGGATTTGAAAATCCCGACCAGTTATAGAAACTGGATTTTAAAATCCTGACCAGTTATAAAACTGGATTTGAAAATCCCGACCAGTTATAGAAACTGAATTTAAAAATTCCGACCAGTTATGACACTAGATTTGAAAATCCCGACCAGTTATAACACTGAATTTGAAAATCCCGAACAGTTATAAAAACTGGATTTGAAAATCCCGACCAGTTATAGAAACTGGATTTGAAAATCCTGACTAGTTTTAGAAATTGGATTTTAAAATCCCGACCAATTATAGAAACTGGATTTGAAAATCCTGACCAGTTATAGAAACTGGATTTGAAAATCCCGACCAGTTATAAAAACTAGATTTGAAAATCCCGACCAGTTATAGCAACTGGATTTGAAAATCCCGACCAGTTATAGAAACTGGATTTGAAAATATCGACCAATTATAGAAACTAGATTTGAAAATCCCGATCAGTTATAAAACTGGATTTGAAAATCTCGACCAGTTATAGAAACTGGAGTTGAAAATCCCGACCAGTTATAACACTGAATTTGAAAATCCCGACCAGTTATAAAAACTGGATTTGAAAATCCCAACCAGTTATAGAAACTGGATTTGAAAATCCTGACCAGTTATAGAAACTGAATTTGAAAATCCCGACCAGTTATTAAAACTGGATTTGAAAATCCCGACCAGTTATAAAACTGGATTTGAAAATCCCGACGAGTTATAGAAACTGAATTTGAAAATCCTGATCAGTTATAACACTGGATTTGAAAATCCCGACCAATTATAAAACTAGATTTGAAAATCCCGACCAGTTATAAAACTGGATTTGAAAATCCCGACCAGTTATAAAAACTAGAGTTGAAAATGCCGACCAGTTATAGAAACTGGATTTGAAAATCCCGACCAGTTATAGAAACTGGATTTGAAAATCTCGACCAGTTATAGAAACAGGATTTGAAAATCCCGACCAGTTATAGAAACTAGATTTGAAAATCCCGACCATTTATAAAATCTGGAATTGAAAATCCCGACCAGTTATAGAAATTGATTTCAAAATCCCGACCAGTTATAGAAACTGGATTTGAAAATCCCGACCAGTTATAGAAACTGGATTTGAAAATCCCGACCAGTTATAACACTGAATTTGAAAATCCCGACCGGTTATAAAAACTGGATTTGAAAATCCCGACCAGTTATAGAATGTTGATTTGAAAATCCTGACCAGTTATAGAAACTGGATTTGAAAATCCCGACCAGTTATAAAAACTGAATTTGAAAATCTCGACCAGTTATAAAACTGGATTTGAAAATCCCGACCAGTTGTAGAAATTAGATTTGAAAATCCTGATCAGTTATAACACTGGATTTGAAAATCCCGACCAATTATAAAACTAGATTTGAAAATCGGGACCTATTATAAAAACTGGATTTGAAAATCCCGACCAGTTATAAATCTGGATTTGAAAATCCCAACCAGTTATAAAACTAGATTTAAAAATCCCGACCAGTTATAGAAACAGCATTTGAAAATCCTGACCAATTATAAAACTGGATTTGAAAATCCCGACCAGTTATAGAAATTGGATTTGAAAATCCCGACCAGTTATGACACTAGATTTTGAAATCACGACCAGTTATAGAAACTGGATTTGAAAATCCCAACCAGTTATAGAAACTGAATTTGAAAATCCCGACGAGTTATAAAAATTGGATTTGAAAATCCCGACTAGTTATAAAACTGGATTTGAAAATCCCGACGAGTTATAAAACTGGATTTGAAAATCCCGACCAGTTATAGAAACAGCATTTGAAAATCCTGACCAGTTATAAAACTGGATTTGAAAATCCCGACCAGTTATAGAAATTGGATTTGAAAATCCCGACCAGTTATGACACTAGATTTTGAAATCACGACCAGTTATAGAAACTGGATTTGAAAATCCCAACCAGTTATAGAAACTGAATTTGAAAATCCCGACCAGTTATAAAAACTGGATTTGAAAATCCCGACTAGTTATAAAACTGGATTTGAAAATCCCGACGAGTTATAGAAACTGAATTTGAAAATCCTGATCAGTTATAACACTGGATTTGAAAATCCCGACCAATTATAAAACTAGATTTGAAAATCCAGACCAGTTATAAAAAATGAATTTGAAAATCCCGACCAGTTACAAAACTGGATTTGAAAATCCCGACCAGTTATAGAAACTGGATTTGAAAATCCTGACCAGTTATAAAACTGGATTTGAAAATCCCGACCAGTTATAGAAACTGGATTTAAAAATTCCGACCAGTTATGACACTAGATTTGAAAATCCCGACCAGTTATAACACTGAATTTGAAAATCCCGACCAGTTATAAAAACTGGATTTGAAAATCCCGACCAGTTATAGAAACTAGATTTAAAAATCCCGACCAGTTATAGAAACAGCATTTGAAAATCCTGACCAGTTATAAAACTGGATTTGAAAATCCCGACCAGTTATAGAAATTGGATTTGAAAATCCCGACCAGTTATGACACTAGATTTTGAAATCACGACCAGTTATAGAAACTGGATTTGAAAATCCCAACCAGTTATAGAAACTGAATTTGAAAATCCCGACCAGTTATAAAAACTGGATTTGAAAATCCCGACTAG
Organism: Nuphar pumila; assembly: GCF_984573655.1. NCBI lineage: Eukaryota > Viridiplantae > Streptophyta > Magnoliopsida > Nymphaeales > Nymphaeaceae > Nuphar > Nuphar pumila. Next base: position 65,196,592 of record NC_143258.1, read on the forward strand.
TTATAAAACTGGATTTGAAAATCCCGACGAGTAATAAAACTGGATTTGATAATCCCGACCAGTTATAGAAACAGCATTTGAAAATCCTGACCAGTTATAAAACTGGATTTGAAAATCCCGACCAGTTATAGAAATTGGATTTGAAAATCCCGACCAGTTATGACACTAGATTTTGAAATCACGACCAGTTATAGAAACTGGATTTGAAAATCCCAACCAGTTATAGAAACTGAATTTGAAAATCCCGACCAGTTATAAAAACTGGATTTGAAAATCCCGACTAGTTATAAAACTGGATTTGAAAATCCCGACGAGTTATAGAAACTGAATTTGAAAATCCTGATCAGTTATAACTCTGGATTTGAAAATCCCGACCAATTATAAAACTAGATTTGAAAATCCAGACCAGTTATAAAAAATGAATTTGAAAATCCCGACCAGTTACAAAACTGGATTTGAAAATCCTGACCAGTTATAAAACTGGATTTGAAAATCCCGACCAGTTATAGAAAATGGATTTAAAAATTCCGACCAGTTATGACACTAGATTTGAAAATCCCGACCAGTTATAACACTGAATTTGAAAATCCCGACCAGTTATAAAAACTGGATTTGAAAATCCCGACCAGTTATAGAAACTGGATTTGAAAATCCTGACCAGTTATAGAAACTGGATTTTAAAATCCCGACCAATTATAGAAACTGGATTTGAAAATCCTGACCAGTTATAGAAACTGGATTTGAAAATCCCGACCAGTTATAGAAACTGGATTTGAAAATCCCGACCAGTTATAGAAACTGGATTTGAAAATATCGACCAATTATAGAAACTAGATTTGAAAATCCCGACCAGTTATAAAACTAGATTTGAAAATCTCGACCAGTTATAGAAACTGGATTTGAAAATCCCGACCAGTTATAAAAACTGGATTTGAAAATCCCAACCAGTTATAGAAACTGGATTTCAAAATCCCGACCAGTTATAGAAACTGGAGTTGAAAATCCCGACCAGTTATAAAACTGAATTTAAAAATCCCGACCAGTTATAAAAACTGAATTTGAAAATCCCGACTAGTTATAGAAACTGGATTTGAAAATCCTGACCAGTAATAGAAACTAAATTTGAAAATCCCGACCTGTTATAAAAATTGGATTTGAAAATCCCGACCAGTTATAAAACTGGATTTGAAAATCCCGACGAGTTATAGAAACTGAATTTGAAAATCCTGATCAGTTATAACACTGGATTTGAAAATCCCGACCAATTATAAAACTAGATTTGAAAATCCAGACCAGTTATAGAAAATGGATTTGAAAATCCCGACCAGTTATAAAACTGGATTTGAAAATCCCGACCAGTTATAGAAACTGGATTTGAAAACCCTGACCAGTTATAAAACTGGATTTGAAAATCCCGACCAGTTATAGAAACTGGATTTAAAAATTCCGACCAGTTATAGAAACTGGATTTAAAAATTCCGACCAGTTATGACACTAGATTTGAAAATCCCGACCTATTATAGATACTCGATTTGAAAATCCCGAACAGTTATAAAAACTGGAGTTGAAAATCCCGACCAGTTATAGAAACTGGATTTGAAAATCCTGACAGTTATAGAAACTGGATTTGAAAATCTCTAACAGTTATAGAAACTGGATTTGAAAATCCAGAGCAGTTATAGAAACTGGATTTGAAAATCCCGACCAGTTATAAAATCTGGAATTGAAAATCCCGACCAGTTATAGAAACTGGATTTCAAAATCCCGACCAGTTATAGATACTGGATTTGATAATCCCGACCAGTTATAAAAACTGGATTTGAAAATCCAGACCAGTTATAACACTGAATTTGAAAATCCCGACCGGTTATAAAAACTGGATTTGAAAATCACGACCAGTTATAGAAATTAGATTTGAAAATCCTGACGAGTTATAAAAACTGGATTTGAAAATCCCGACCAGTTATAAAAACTAGATTTGAAAATACCGACCAGTTATCGAAACTAGATTTGAAAATCCCGACCAGTTATAGAAACTGGATTTGAAAATATCGACCACTTTTAGAAACTAGATTTGAAAATCCCGACCAGTTATAAAACTGGATTTGAAAATCCCGACCAGTTATAGAAACTGGATTTAAAAATCCTCACTAGTTATAAAAACTGGATTTGAAAATCCCAACCAGTTATAGAAACTGGATTTCAAAATCCCGACCAGTTATAGAAACTGGAGTTGAAAATCCCAACCAGTTATAAAACTGAATTTAAAAATCCCGACCAGTTATAAAAACTGAATTTGAAAATCCCGACCAGTTATAGAAACTGGATTTGAAAATACTGACCAGTTATAGAAACTGAATTTGAAAATCCCGACCAGTTATAAAAACTGGATTTGAAAATCCCGACTAGTTATAAAACTGGATTTGAAAATCCCGACGAGTTATAGAAACTGAATTTGAAAATCCTGATCAGTTATAACACTGGATTTGAAAATCCCGACCAATTATAAAACTAGATTTGAAAATCCAGACCAGTTATAAAAAATGGATTTGAAAATCCCGACCAGTTATAAAACTGGATTTGAAAATCCCGACCAGTTATAGAAACTGGATTTGAAAACCCTGACCAGTTATAAAACTGGATTTGAAAATCCCGACCAGTTATAGAAACTGGATTTAAAAATTCCGACCAGTTATGACACTAGATTTGAAAATCCCGACCTATTATAGATACTTGATTTGAAAATCCCGAACAGTTATAAAAACTGGAGTTGAAAATCCCGACCAGTTATAGAAACTGGATTTGAAAATCCTGACAGTTATAGAAACTGGATTTGAAAATCTCGAACAGTTATAGAAACTGGATTTGAAAATCCAGACCAGTTATAGAAACTGGATTTGAAAATCCCGACCAGTTATAAAATCTGGAATTGAAAATCCCGACCAGTTATAGAAACTGGATTTCAAAATCCCGACCAGTTATAGATACTGGATTTGAAAATCCCGAACAGTTATAAAAACTGGATTTGAAAATCCAGACCAGTTATAACATTGAATTTGAAAATCCCGACCGGTTATAAAAACTGGATTTGAAAATCACGACCAGTTATAAAAACTTGATTTGAAAATCCTGACCAGTTATAGAAACTGGATTTGAAAATTCCGACCAGTTATAAAAACTGGATTTGAAAATCCCGACCTGTTATAAAACTGGATTTGAAAATCCCGACCAGTTATAGAAACTGGATTTGAAAATCCTGATCAGTTATAACACTGCATTTGAAAATCCCGACCAATTATAAAACTAGATTTGAAAATCCGGACCTGTTATAGGAACTGGATTTGAAAATCCCGACCAGTTATAAATCTGGATTTGAAAATCCCAACTAGTTATAAAACTATATTTAAAAATCTCGACCAGTTATAGAAACTGCATTTGAAAATCCTGACCAGTTATAAAACTGGATTTGAAAATCCCGACCAGTTAATGAAATTGGATTTGAAAATCCCGACCAGTTATGACACTAGATTTGGAAATCACGACCAGTTACAGAAACTGGATTTGAAAATCCCGATCAGTTATAGAAAGTAGATTTGAAAATCCGACCAGTTATAGAAACTGGATTTGAAAATCTCGACCAGTTGTAAAAACTGAATTTTGAAAATCCCGACCAGTTACAAAAACTGGATTTGAAAATCCCGACCAGGTATAAAAACTAGATTTGAAAATCCCGACCAGTTATAGAAACTAGATTTGAAAATCCCGACCAGTTATAGAAACTGGATTTGAAAATCCCGACCAGTTATAAAAACTAGATTTGAAAATCCCGACCAGTTATAAAACTGGATTTCAAAATCCCGACCAGTTATAGAAACTGAATTTGAAAATCCCGACCAGTTATAAAAACTGGATTTGAAAATCCCGACCAGTTATAAAAACTGGATTTCAAAATCCCGACCAGTTATAGAAACTGAATTTGAAAATCCCGACCGGTTATAAAAACTGGATTTGAAAATCCCGACCCGTTATAGAAACTTGATTTGAAAATCCGGACCAGTTATAGAAACTGGATTTGAAAATCCCGACTAGTTATAAAAACTGGATTTGAAAATCCCGACCAGTTATAAAACTGGATTTGAAAATCCCGACCAGTGATAGAAACTGGATTTGAAAATCCTGATCAGTTATAACACTGGATTTGAAAATTCCGACCAATTATAAAACTAGATTTGAAAATCCGGACCAGTTATAGAAACTGGATTTGAAAATCCCGACCAGTTATAAAAACTGGATTTGAAAATCTCGACCAGTTATAAAACTGGATTTGAAAATCCCGTCCAGTTATAGAAATTAGATTTGAAAATCCTGACGAGTTATAAAAACTGGATTTGAAAATCCCGACCAGTTATAAAAACTAGATTTGAAAATACCGACCAGTTATCGAAACTGGATTTGAAAATCCCGACCAGTTATAGAAACTGGATTTGAAAATATCGACCACTTTTAGAAACTAGATTTGAAAATCCCGACCAGTTATAAAACTGGATTTGAAAATCCCGACCAGTTATAGAAACTGGATTTGAAAATCCCGACCAGTTATAGAAACTGGATTTGAACATATCGACCAATTATAGAAACTAGATTTGAAAATCCCGACCAGTTATAAAACTGGATTTGAAAATCTCGACCAGTTATAGAAACTGGATTTGAAAATCCCGACCAGTTATAAAAACTGGATTTGAAAATCCCAACCAGTTATAGAAACTGGATTTCAAAATCCCGACCAGTTATAGAAACTGGAGTTGAAAATCCTGACCAGTTATAACAATGAATTTGAAAATCCCGACCAGTTATAAAAACTGGATTTGAAAATCCCAACCAGTTATAGAAACTGGATTTGAAAATCCTGACCAGTTATAGAAACTGAATTTGAAAATCCCGACCAGTTATTAAAACTGGATTTGAAAATCCCGACCAGTTATAAAACTGGATTTGAAAATCCCGACGAGGTATAGAAACTGAATTTGAAAATCCTGATCAGTTATAACACTGGATTTGAAAATCCCGACCAATTATAAAACTAGATTTGAAAATCCCGACCAGTTATAAAACTGGATTTGAAAATCCCGACCAGTTATAAAAACTAGAGTTGAAAATGCCGACCAGTTATAGAAACTGGATTTGAAAATCCCGACCAGTTATAGAAACTGGATTTGAAAATCTCGACCAGTTATAGAAACAGGATTTTAAAATCCCGACCAGTTATAGAAACTAGATTTGAAAATCCCGACCATTTATAAAATCTGGAATTGAAAATCCCGACCAGTTATATAAACTGATTTCAAAATCCCGACCAGTTATAGAAACTGGATTTGAAAATCCCGACCAGTTATAGAAACTGGATTTGAAAATCCCGACCAGTTATAACACTGAATTTGAAAATCCCGACCGGTTATAAAAACTGGATTTGAAAATCCCGACCAGTTATAGAATGTTGATTTGAAAATCCTGACCAGTTATAGAAACTGGATTTGAAAATCCCGACCAGTTATAAAAACTGGATTTGAAAATCTCGACCAGTTATAAAACTGGATTTGAAAACCCCGACCAGTTATAGAAATTAGATTTGAAAATCCTGATCAGTTATAACACTGGATTTGAAAATCCCGACCAATTATAAAACTAGATTTGAAAATCGGGACCTATTATAAAAACTGGATTTGAAAATCCCGACCAGTTATAAATCTGGATTTGAAAATCCCAACCAGTTATAAAACTAGATTTAAAAATCCCGACCAGTTATAGAAACAACATTTGAAAATCCTGACCAGTTATAAAACTGGATTTGAAAATCCCGACCAGTTATAGAAATTGGATTTGAAAATCCCGACCAGTTATGACACTAGATTTTGAAATCACGACCAGTTATAGAAACTGGATTTGAAAATCCCAACCAGTTATAGCAACTGGATTTGAAAATCCCGACCAGTTATAGAAACTGGATTTGAAAATCCCGACCAGTTGTAAAAACTGAATTTTGAAAATCCCGACCAGTTACAAAAACTGGATTTGAAAATCCCGACCAGTTATAAAAACTAGATTTGAAAATCTCGACCAGTTATAGAAACTGGATTTGAAAATCCCGACCAGTTATAGAAACTGGATTTGAAAATCCCGACCAGTTATAGAAACTAGATTTGAAAATCCCAACCAGTTATAAAACTGGATTTGAAAATCCCGACCAGTTATAGAAACTGGATTTGAAAATCCCGACCAGTTATAAAAACTAGATTTGAAAATCCCGACCAGTTATAGAAACTGGATCTCAAAATACCGACCAGTTATAGAAACTGGATTTGAAAATCCCGACCAGTTATAGAAACTAGATTTGAAAATCCCAACCAGTTATAAAACTGGATTTGAAAATCCCGACCAGTTATAGAAACTGGATTTGAAAATCCCGACCAGTTATAAAAACTAGATTTGAAAATCCCGACCAGTTATAGAAACTGGATTTCAAAATACCGACCAGTTATAGAAACTGGATTTGAAAATCCCGACCAGTTATAGAAACTGGATTTGAAAATCCCGACCAGTTATAACACTGAATTTGAAAATCCCGACCAGTTATAAAACTAGATTTGAAAATCCCGACCAGTTATAGAAAATGGATTTGAAAATCCCGACCAGTTATAAAACTGGATTTGAAAATCCCGACCAGTTATAAAATTGGAATTGAAAATCCCGACCAGTTATAAAAACTAGATTTGAAAATACCGACCAGTTATAAAAACTAGATTTGAAAATCCCGACCAGTTATAGAAACTGGATTTGAAAATTCCGACCAGTTATAGAAACTGGATTTGAAAATATCGACCAATTATAGAAACTAGATTTGAAAATCCCAACCAGTTATAAAAACTACATTTGAAAATCCCGACCAGTTATAACACTGAATTTGAAAATCCCGACCAGTTATAAAAACTGGATTTGAAAATCCCAACCAGTTATAGAAACTGGATTTGAAAATCCTGACCAGTTATAGAAACTGAATTTGAAAATCCCGACCAGTTATTAAAACTGGATTTGAAAATCCCGACCAGTTATAAAACTGGATTTGAAAATCCCGACGAGGTATAGAAACTGAATTTGAAAATCCTGATCAGTTATAACACTGGATTTGAAAATCCCGACCAATTATAAAACTAGATTTGAAAATCCCGACCAGTTATAAAACTGGATTTGAAAATCCCGACCAGTTATAAAAACTAGAGTTGAAAATGCCGACCAGTTATAGAAACTGGATTTGAAAATCCCGACCAGTTATAGAAACTGGATTTGAAAATCTCTACCAGTTATAGAAACAGGATTTTAAAATCCCGGCCAGTTATAGAAACTAGATTTGAAAATCCCGACCATTTATAAAATCTGGAATTGAAAATCCCGACCAGTTATAGAAACTGATTTCAAAATCCCGACCAGTTATAGAAACTGGATTTGAAAATCCCGACCAGTTATAGAAACTGGATTTGAAAATCCCGACCAGTTATAACACTGAATTTGAAAATCCCGACCGGTTATAAAAACTGGATTTGAAAATCCCGACCAGTTATAGAATGTTGATTTGAAAATCCTGACCAGTTATAGAAACTGGATTTGAAAATCCCGACCAGTTATAAAAACTGGATTTGAAAATCTCGACCAGTTATAAAACTGGATTTGAAAATCCCGACCAGTTATAGAAATTAGATTTGAAAATCCTGATCAGTTATAACACTGGATTTGAAAATCCCGACCAATTATAAAACTAGATTTGAAAATCGGGACCTATTATAAAAACTGGATTTGAAAATCCCGACCAGTTATAAATCTGGATTTGAAAATCCCAACCAGTTATAAAACTAGATTTAAAAATCCCGACCAGTTATAGAAACAACATTTGAAAATCCTGACCAGTTATAAAACTGGATTTGAAAATCCCGACCAGTTATAGAAATTGGATTTGAAAATCCCGACCAGTTATGACACTAGATTTTGAAATCACGACCAGTTATAGAAACTGGATTTGAAAATCCCAACCAGTTATAGCAACTGGATTTGAAAATCCCGACCAGTTATAGAAACTGGATTTGAAAATCCCGACCAGTTGTAAAAACTGAATTTTGAAAATCCCGACCAGTTACAAAAACTGGATTTGAAAATCCCGACCAGTTATAAAAACTAGATTTGAAAATCTCGACCAGTTATAGAAACTGGATTTGAAAATCCCGACCAGTTATAGAAACTGGATTTGAAAATCCCGACCAGTTATAGAAACTAGATTTGAAAATCCCAACCAGTTATAAAACTGGATTTGAAAATCCCGACCAGTTATAGAAACTGGATTTGAAAATCCCGACCAGTTATAAAAACTAGATTTGAAAATCCCGACCAGTTATAGAAACTGGATCTCAAAATACCGACCAGTTATAGAAACTGGATTTGAAAATCCCGACCAGTTATAGAAACTAGATTTGAAAATCCCAACCAGTTATAAAACTGGATTTGAAAATCCCGACCAGTTATAGAAACTGGATTTGAAAATCCCGACCAGTTATAAAAACTAGATTTGAAAATCCCGACCAGTTATAGAAACTGGATTTCAAAATACCGACCAGTTATAGAAACTGGATTTGAAAATCCCGACCAGTTATAGAAACTGGATTTGAAAATCCCGACCAGTTATAACACTGAATTTGAAAATCCCGACCAGTTATAAAACTAGATTTGAAAATCCCGACCAGTTATAGAAAATGGATTTGAAAATCCCGACCAGTTATAAAACTGGATTTGAAAATCCCGACCAGTTATAAAATTGGAATTGAAAATCCCGACCAGTTATAAAAACTAGATTTGAAAATACCGACCAGTTATAAAAACTAGATTTGAAAATCCCGACCAGTTATAGAAACTGGATTTGAAAATTCCGACCAGTTATAGAAACTGGATTTGAAAATATCGACCAATTATAGAAACTAGATTTGAAAATCCCGACCAGTTATAAAAACTACATTTGAAAATCCCGACCAGTTATAACACTGAATTTGAAAATCCCGACCATTTATAAAAACTGGATTTGAAAATCCCAACCAGTTATAGAAACTGGATTTGAAAATCCTGACCAGTTATAGAAACTGAATTTGAAAATCCCGACCAGTTATTAAAACTGGATTTGAAAATCCCGACCTGTTATAAAACTGGATTTGAAAATTCCGACGAGTTATAGAAACTGAATTTGAAAATCCTGATCAATTATAACACTGGATTTGAAAATCCCGACCAATTATAAAACTAGATTTGAAAATCCCGACCAGTTATAAAACTGGATTTGAAAATCCCGACCAGTTATAAAAACTAGAGTTGAAAATGCCGACCAGTTATAGAAACTGGATTTGAAAATCCCGACCAGTTATAGAAACTGGATTTGAAAATCTCGACCAGTTATAGAAACAGGATTTGAAAATCCCGACCAGTTATAGAAACTAGATTTGAAAATCCCGACCATTTATAAAATCTGGAATTGAAAATCCCGACCAGTTATAAAATCTGGAATTGAAAATCCCGACCAGTTATAGAAACTGATTTCAAAATCCCGACCAGTTATAGAAACTGGATTTGAAAATCCCGCCAGTTATAGAAACTGGATTTGAAAATCCCGACCAGTTATAACACTGAATTTGAAAATCCCGACCGGTTATAAAAACTGGATTTGAAAATCCCGACCAGTTATAGAATATTGATTTGAAAATCCTGACCAGTTATAGAAACTGGATTTGAAAATCCCGACCAGTTATAAAAACTGGATTTGAAAATCTCGACCAGTTATAAAACTGGATTTGAAAATCCCGACCAGTAATAGAAATTAGATTTGAAAATCCTGATCAGTTATAACACTGGATTTGAAAATCCCGACCAATTATAAAACTAGATTTGAAAATCGGGACCTATTATAAAAACTGGATTTGAAAATCCCGACCAGTTATAAATCTGGATTTGAAAATCCCAACCAGTTATAAAACTAGATTTAAAAATCCCGACCAGTTATAGAAACAACATTTGAAAATCCTGACCAGTTATAAAACTGGATTTGAAAATCCCGACCAGTTATAGAAATTGGATTTGAAAATCCCGACCAGTTATGACACTAGATTTTGAAATAATGACCAGTTATAGAAACTGGATTTGAAAATCCCAACCAGTTATAGAAACTGGATTTGAAAATCCCGACCAGTTATAGAAACTGGATTTGAAAATCTCGACCTGTTGTAAAAACTGAATTTTGAAAATCCCGACCAGTTACAAAAACTGGATTTGAAAATCCCGACCAGTTATAAAAACTAGATTTGAAAATCTCGACCAGTTATAGAAACTGGATTTGAAAATCCCGACCAGTTATAGAAACTGGATTTGAAAATCCCGACCAGTTATAGAAACTAGATTTGAAAATCCCGACCAGTTATAAAACTGGATTTGAAAATCCCGACCAGTTATACAAATTGGATTTGAAAATCCCGACCAGTTATAAAAACTGGATTTGAAAATCCCGACCAGTTATAGAAACTGGATTTCAAAATACCGACCAGTTATAGAAACTGGATTTGAAAATCCCGACTAGTTATAGAAACTGGATTTGAAAATCCCGACCAGTTATAACACTGAATTTGAAAATCCCGACCAGTTATGAAAACTGGATTTGAAAATCCCGACCAGTTATAGAAACTGGATTTGAAAATCCTGACCTGTTATAGAAACTGAATTTGAAAATCCTGACCAGTTATGAAAACTGGATTTGAAAATCCCGACCAGTTATAAAACTGGATTTGAAAATCCCGACGAGTTATAGAAACTAAATTTGAAAATCCTGATCAGTTATAACACTGGATTTGAAAATCCCGACCAATTATAAAACTAGATTTGAAAATCCCGACCAGTTATAGCAAATGGATTTGAAAATCCCGACCAGTTATAAAATTGGATTTGAAAATCCCGACCAGTTATGACACTAGATTTGAAAATCCCGACCAGTTATAGAAACTGGATTTGAAAATCCCGACCAGTTATAAAAACTAGATTTGAAAATTCAGACCAGTTATTGAAACTGGATTTGAAAATCCTGACCAGTTATAGAAATTGGATTTTAAAATCCCGACCAATTATAGAAACTGGATTTGAAAATCCTGACCAGTTATAGAAACTGGATTTGAAAATCCCGACCAGTTATAAAAACTAGACTTGAAAATCCCGATCAGTTATAGAAACTGGATTTGAAAATCCCGACCAGTTATAGAAACTGGATTTGAAAATATCGACCAGTTATAGAAACTAGATTTGAAAATCCCAACCAGTTATAAAACTGGATTTGAAAATCCCGACCAGTTATAGAAACTGGATTTTAAAATCCCGACCAGTTATAAAAACTGGATTTGAAAATGCCAACCAGTTATAGAAACTGGATTTCAAAATCCCTACCAGTTATAGAAACTGGAGTTGAAAATCCCGACCAGTTATAAAAACTGAATTTGAAAATCCCGACCAGTTATAAAACTGGATTTGAAAATCCTGACTAGTTATAGAAACTGAATTTGAAAATCCTGACCAGTTATAAAAACTGGATTTGAAAGTCCCGACCAGTTATAAAAACTGGATTTGAAAATCCCGACCAGTTATAGAAACTGGATTTGAAAATCCTGACCAGTTATAGAAATTGAGTTTGAAAATCCTGACCAGTTATGAAAACTGGATTTGAAAATCCCGACCAGTTATAAAACTGGATTTGAAAATCCCGACGAGTTATAGAAACTAAATTTGAAAATCCTGATCAGTTATAACACTGGATTTGAAAATTCCGACCAATTATAAAACTAGATTTGAAAATCTCGACCAGTTATAGCAAATGGATTTGAAAATCCCGACCAGTTATAAAACTGGATTTGAAAATCCCGACCAGTTATGACACTAGATTTGAAAATCCCGACCAGTTATAAAAACTGGATTTGAAAATCCCGACCAGTTATAGAAACTGGATTTTAAAATCCCGACCAATTATAGAAACTGGATTTGAAAATCCTGACCAGTTATAGAAACTGGATTTGAAAATCCCGACCAGTTATAAAAACTAGATTTGAAAATCCCGACCAGTTATAGAAACTGGATTTGAAAATCCCGACCAGTTATAGAAACTGGATTTGAAAATATCGACAAGTTATAGAAACTAGATTTGAAAATCCCGACCAGTTATAAAACTGGATTTGAAAATCTCGACCAGTTATAGAAACTGGATTTGAAAATCCCGACCAGTTATAAAAACTGGATTTGAAAATCCCAACCAGTTATAGAAACTGGATTTCAAAATCCCGACCAGTTATAGAAACTGGAGTTGAAAATCCCGACCAGTTATAACACTGAATTTGAAAATCTCGACCAGTTATAAAAACTGGATTTGAAATTCCCGACCAGTTATAGAAACTGGATTTGAAAATCCCGACCAGTTATAAAAACTAGATTTGAAAATCCTGACCAGTTATAAAACTGGAATTGAAAATCCCGACCAGTTATAAAAACTAGAGTTGAAAATCCCGACCAGTTATAGAAACTGGATTTGAAAATCCCGATCAGTTATAGAAACTGGATTTGAAAATCTCGACCAGATATAGAAACAGGATTTGAAAATCCCGACCAGTTATAGAAACTGGATTTGAAAATCCCGACCAGTTATAAAATCTGGAATTGAAAATCCCGACCAGTTATATAAACTGGATTTTAAAATCCCGACCAATTATAGAAACTGGATTTGAAAATCCCGACCAGTTATAGAAACTGGATTTAAAAATCCCGACCAGTTATAACACTGAATTTGAAAATCCCGACCGGTTATAAAAACTGGATTTGAAAATCCCGACCAGTTATAGAAACTTGATTTGAAAATCCAGACCAGTTATAGAAACTGGATTTGAAAATCCCGACCAGTTATAAAAACTGGATTTGAAAATCTCGACCAGTTATAAAACTGGATTTGAAAATCCCGACCAGTTATAGAAATTGGATTTGAAAATACTGATCAGTTATAACACTGGATTTGAAAATCCCGACCAATTATAAAACTAGATTTGAAAATCCCGACCAGTTATAAATCTGAATTTGAAAATCCCGACCAGTTATAAAACTGGATTTGAAAATCCTGACTAGTTATAGAAACTGAATTTGAAAATCCTGACCAGTTATAAAAACTGGATTTGAAAGTCCCGACCGGTTATAAAAACTGGATTTGAAAATCCCGACCAGTTATAGAAACTGGATTTGAAAATCCTGACCAGTTATAGAAATTGAGTTTGAAAATCCTGACCAGTTATGAAAACTGGATTTGAAAATCCCGACCAGTTATAAAACTGGATTTGAAAATCCCGACGAGTTATAGAAACTAAATTTGAAAATCCTGATCAGTTATAACACTGGATTTGAAAATTCCGACCAATTATAAAACTAGATTTGAAAATCTCGACCAGTTATAGCAAATGGATTTGAAAATCCCGACCAGTTATAAAACTGGATTTGAAAATCCCGACCAGTTATGACACTAGATTTGAAAATCCCGACCAGTTATAAAAACTGGATTTGAAAATCCCGACCAGTTATAGAAACTGGATTTTAAAATCCCGACCAATTATAGAAACTGGATTTGAAAATCCTGACCAGTTATAGAAACTGGATTTGAAAATCCCGACCAGTTATAAAAACTAGATTTGAAAATCCCGACCAGTTATAGAAACTGGATTTGAAAATCCCGACCAGTTATAGAAACTGGATTTGAAAATATCGACAAGTTATAGAAACTAGATTTGAAAATCCCGACCAGTTATAAAACTGGATTTGAAAATCTCGACCAGTTATAGAAACTGGATTTGAAAATCCCGACCAGTTATAAAAACTGGATTTGAAAATCCCAACCAGTTATAGAAACTGGATTTCAAAATCCCGACCAGTTATAGAAACTGGAGTTGAAAATCCCGACCAGTTATAACACTGAATTTGAAAATCTCGACCAGTTATAAAAACTGGATTTGAAATTCCCGACCAGTTATAGAAACTGGATTTGAAAATCCCGACCAGTTATAAAAACTAGATTTGAAAATCCTGACCAGTTATAAAACTGGAATTGAAAATCCCGACCAGTTATAAAAACTAGAGTTGAAAATCCCGACCAGTTATAGAAACTGGATTTGAAAATCCCGATCAGTTATAGAAACTGGATTTGAAAATCTCGACCAGTTATAGAAACAGGATTTGAAAATCCCGACCAGTTATAGAAACTGGATTTGAAAATCCCGACCAGTTATAAAATCTGGAATTGAAAATCCCGACCAGTTATATAAACTGGATTTTAAAATCCCGACCAATTATAGAAACTGGATTTGAAAATCCCGACCAGTTATAGAAACTGGATTTAAAAATCCCGACCAGTTATAACACTGAATTTGAAAATCCCGACCGGTTATAAAAACTGGATTTGAAAATCCCGACCAGTTATAGAAACTTGATTTGAAAATCCAGACCAGTTATAGAAACTGGATTTGAAAATCCCGACCAGTTATAAAAACTGGATTTGAAAATCTCGACCAGTTATAAAACTGGATTTGAAAATCCCGACCAGTTATAGAAATTGGATTTGAAAATACTGATCAGTTATAACACTGGATTTGAAAATCCCGACCAATTATAAAACTAGATTTGAAAATCCCGACCAGTTATAAATCTGGATTTGAAAATCACAACCAGTTATAAAACTAGATTTAAAAATCCCGACCAGTTATAGAAACAACATTTGAAAATCCTGACCAGTTATAAAACTGGATTTGAAAATCCCGACCAGTTATAGAAATTGGATTTGAAAATCCCGACCAGTTATGACACTAGATTTTGAAATCACGACCAGTTATAGAAACTGGATTTGAAAATCACAACCAGTTATAGAAACTGGATTTGAAAATCCCGACCAGTTATAGAAACTGGATTTGAAAATCCCGACCAGTTAAAAAAACTGGATTTGAAAATCCCGACCAGTTATAAAAACTAGATTTCAAAATCTTGATCAGTTATAGAAACTGGATTTGAAAATCCCGACCAGTTACAGAAACTGGATTTGAAAATCCCGAGCAGTTATAGAAACTAGATTTGAAAATCCCGACAAGTTATAAAACTGGATTTGAAAATCCCGACCAGTTATAGAAACTGGATTTGAAAATCTCGACCAGTTATAAAAACTGGATTTGAAAATCCTGACCAGTTATAGAAACTGGATTTCAAAATACCGACCAGTTATAGAAACTGGATTTGAAAATCCCGACCAGTTATAGAAACTGGATTTGAAATTCCCGACCAGTTATAACACTGAATTTGAAAATCCCGACCAGTTATAAAAACTGAATTTGAAAATCCCGACCAGTTATAGAAAATGGATCTGAAAATCCTGACCTGTTATAGAAACTGAATTTGAAAATCCTGACGAGTTATGAAAACTGGATTTGAAAATCCCGACCAGTTATAAAACTGGATTTGAAAATCCCGACGAGTTATAGAAACTAAATTTGAAAATCCTGATCAGTTATAACACTGGATTTGAAAATCCCGACCAATTATAAAACTAGATTTGAAAATCCCGACCAGTTATAGCAAATGGATTTGAAAATCTTGACCAGTTATAAAACTGTATTTGAAAATCCCGACCAGTTATAACACTAGATTTGAAAATCCCGACCAGTTATAAAAACTGGATTTGAAAATCCCGACCAGTTATAAAAACTGGATTTGAAAATCCCGACCAGTTATAGAAACTGGATTTAAAAATTCCGACCAGTTATGACACTAGATTTGAAAATCCCGACCAGTTATAACACTGAATTTGAAAATCCCGACCAGTTATAAAAACTGGATTTGAAAATCCGGACCAGTTATAGAAACTGGATTTGAAAATCCTGACCAGTTATAGAAACTGGATTTTAAAATCCCGACCAATTATAGAAACTGGATTTGAAAATCCTAACCAGTTATAGAAACTGGATTTGAAAATCCCGACCAGTTATAAAAACTAGATTTGAAAATCCCGACCAGTTATAGAAACTGGATTTGAAAATCCCGACCAGTTATAGAAACTGGATTTGAAAATATCGACCAATTATAGAAACTAGATTTGAAAATCCCGACCAGTTATAAAACTGGATTTGAAAATCTCGACCAGTTATAGAAACTGGATTTGAAAATCCCGACCAGTTATAAAAACTGGATTTGAAAATCCCAACCAGTTATAGAAACTGGATTTCAAAATCCCGACCAGTTATAGAAACTGGAGTTCTAAATCCCGACCAGTTATAACACTGAATTTGAAAATCCCGACCAGTTATAAAAACTGGATTTGAAAATCCCAACCAGTTATAGAAACTGGATTTGAAAATCCTGACCAGTTATAGAAACTGAATTTGAAAATCCCGACCAGTTATTAAAACTGGATTTGAAAATCCCGACCAGTTATAAAACTGGATTTGAAAATCCCGACGAGTTATAGAAACTGAATTTGAAAATCCTGATCAGTTATAACACTGGATTTGAAAATCCCGACCAATTATAAAACTAGATTTGAAAATCCCGACCAGTTATAAAACTGGATTTGAAAATCCCGACCAGTTATAAAAACTAGAGTTGAAAATGCCGACCAGTTATAGAAACTGGATTTGAAAATCCCGACTAGTTATAGAAACTGGATTTGAAAATCTCGACGAGTTATAGAAACAGGATTTTAAAATCCCGACCAGTTATAGAAACTAGATTTGAAAATCCCGACCATTTATAAAATCTGGAATTGAAAATCCCGACCAGTTATAGAAACTGATTTCAAAATCCCGAACAGTTATAGAAACTGGATTTGAAAATCCCGACCAGTTATAGAAACTGGATTTGAAAATCCCGACCAGTTATAACACTGAATTTGAAAATCCCGACCGGTTATAAAAACTGGATTTGAAAATCCCGACCAGTTATAGAATGTTGATTTGAAAATCCTGACCAGTTATAGAAACTGGATTTGAAAATCCCGACCAGTTATAAAAACTGGATTTGAAAATCTCGACCAGTTATAAAACTGGATTTGAAAATCCCGACCAGTTATAGAAATTAGATTTGAAAATCTTGATCAGTTATAACACTGGATTTGAAAATCCCGACCAATTATAAAACTAGATTTGAAAATCGGGACCTATTATAAAAACTGGATTTGAAAATCCCGACCAGTTATAAATCTGGATTTGAAAATCTCAACCAGTTATAAAACTAGATTTAAAAATCCCGACCAGTTATAGAAACAGCATTTGAAAATCCTGACCAGTTATAAAACTGGATTTGAAAATCCGGACCAGTTATAGAAATTGGATTTGAAAATCCCGACCAGTTATGACACTAGATTTTGAAATCACGACCAGTTATAGAAACTGGATTTGAAAATCCCAACCAGTTATAGAAACTGGATTTGAAAATCCCGACCAGTTATAGAAACTGGATTTGAAAATCCCGACCAGTTGTAAAAACTGAATTTTAAAAATCCCGACTAGTTACAAAAACTTGATTTGAAAATCCCGACCAGTTATAAAAACTAGATTTGAAAATCTCGACCAGTTATAAAAACTGGATTTGAAAATCCCGACCAGTTATAGAAACTGGATTTGAAAATCCCGACCAGTTATAGAAACTAGATTTGAAAATCCCAACCAGTTATAAAACTGGATTTGAAAATCCCGACCAGTTATAGAAACTGGATTTGAAAATCCCGACCAGTTATAAAAACTAGATTTGAAAATCCCGACCAGTTATAGAAACTGGATTTCAAAATACCGACCAGTTATAGAAATTGGATTTGAAAATCCCGACCAGTTATAGAAACTGGATTTGAAAATCCCGACCAGTTATAACACTGAATTTGAAAATCCCGACCAGTTATAAAACTAGATTTGAAAATCCCGACCAGTTATAGAAAATGGATTTGAAAATCCCGACCAGTTATAAAACTGGATTTGAAAATCCCGACCAGTTATAAAGCTGGATTTGAAAATCCCGACCAGTTATAAAAACTAGATTTGAAAATACCGACCAGTTATAAAAACTAGATTTGAAAATCCTGACCAGTTATAGAAACTGGATTTGAAAATCCCGACCAGTTATAGAAACTGGATTTGAAAATATCGACCAATTATAGAAACTAGATTTGAAAATCCCGACCAGTTATAAAAACTAGATTTGAAAATCCCGACCAGTTATAAAAACTAGATTTGAAAATCCCGACCAGTTATAGAAACTGGATTTGAAAATCCCGACCAGTTATAGAAACTGGATTTGAAATATCGACCAATTATAGAAACTAGATTTGAAAATCCTGACGAGTTATAGAAACTGGATTTGAAAATCCCGATCAGTTATAAAAACTGGATTTGAAAATCCCAACCAGTTATAGAAACTGGATTTCAAAATCCCGACCAGTTATAGAAACTGGAGTTGAAAATCCCGACCAGTTATAACACTGAATTTGAAAATCCCGACCAGTTATAAAAACTAGATTTGAAAATCCCAACCAGTTATAGAAACTGGATTTGAAAATCCTGACCAGTTATAGAAACTGAATTTGAAAATCCCGACCAGTTATTAAAACTGGATTTGAAAATCCCGATCAGTTATAAAACTGGATTTGAAAATCCCGACGAGTTATAGAAACTAAATTTGAAAATCCTGATCAATTATAACACTAGATTTGAAAATCCCGACCAATTATAAAACTAGATTTGAAAATCCCGACCAGTTATAAAACTGGATTTGAAAATCCCGACCAGTTATAAAAACTAGAGTTGAAAATGCCGACCAGTTATAGAAACTGGATTTGAAAATCCCGACCAGTTATAGAAACTGGATTTGAAAATCTCGACCAGTTATAGAAACAGGATTTGAAAATCCCGACCAGTTATAGAAACTAGATTTGAATATCCCGACCATTTATAAAATCTGGAATTGAAAATCCCGACCAGTTATAGAAACTGATTTCAAAATCCCGACCAGTTATAGAAATTGGATTTGAAAATCCCGCCAGTTATAGAAACTGGATTTGAAAATCCCGACCAGTTATAACACTGAATTTGAAAATCCCGATCGGTTATAAAAACTGGATTTGAAAATCCCGACCAGTTATAGAATATTGATTTGAAAATCCTGACCAGTTATAGAAACTGGATTTGAAAATCCCGACCATTTATAAAAACTGGATTTGAAAATCTCGACCAGTTATAAAACTGGATTTGAAAATCCCGACCAGTTATAGAAATTAGATTTGAAAATCCTGATCAGTTATAACACTGGATTTGAAAATCCCGACCAATTATAAAACTAGATTTGAAAATCGGGACCTATTATAAAAACTGGATTTGAAAATCCCGACCAGTTATAAATCTGGATTTGAAAATCCCAACCAGTTATAAAACTAGATTTAAAAATCCCGACCAGTTATAGAAACAACATTTGAAAATCCTGACCAGTTATAAAACTGGATTTGAAAATCTCGACCAGTTATAGAAATTGGATTTGAAAATCCCGACCAGTTATGACACTAGATTTTGAAATCACGACCAGTTATAGAAACTGGATTTGAAAATCCCAACCAGTTATAGAAACTGGATTTGAAAATCCCGACCAGTTATAGAAACTGGATTTGAAAATCCCGACCAGTTGTAAAAACTGAATTTTGAAAATCCCGACCAGTTACAAAAACTGGATTTGAAAATCCCGACCAGTTATAAAAACTAGATTTGAAAATCTCGACCAGTTATAGAAACTGGATTTGAAAATCCCGACCAGTTATAAAAACTGGATTTGAAAATCTCGATCAGTTATAGAAACTAGATTTGAAAATCCCGACCAGTTATAAAACTGGATTTGAAAATCCCGACCAGTTATAGAAACTGGATTTGAAAATCCCGACCAGTTATAAAAACTGGATTTGAAAATCCCGACCAGTTATAGAAACTGGATTTCAAAATACCGACCAGTTATAGAAACTGGATTTGAAAATCCCGACCAGTTATAGAAACTGGATTTGAAAATCCCGACCAGTTATAACACTGAATTTGAAAATCCCGACCAGTTATAAAAACTGGATTTGAAAATCCCGACCAGTTACAGAAACTGGATTTGAAAATCCTGACCTGTTATAGAAACTGAATTTGAAAATCCTGACCAGTTATGAAAACTGGATTTGAAAATCCCGACCAGTTATAAAACTGGATTTGAAAATCCCGACGAGTTATAGAAACTAAATTTGAAAATCCTGATCAGTTATAACACTGGATTTGAAAATCCCGACAAATTATAAAACTAGATTTGAAAATCCCGACCAGTTATAGCAAATGGATTTGAAAATCCCGACCAGTTATAAAATTGGATTTGAAAATCCCGACCAGTTATGACACTAGATTTGAAAATCCCGACCAGTTATAGAAACTGGATTTGAAAATCCCGACCAGTTATAAAAACTAGATTTGAAAATTCAGACCAGTTATTGAAACTGGATTTGAAAATCCTGACCAGTTATAGAAATTGGATTTTAAAATCCCGACCAATTATAGAAACTGGATTTGAAAATCCTGACCAGTTATAGAAACTGGATTTGAAAATCCTGACCAGTTATAAAAACTGGATTTGATAGTCCCGACCAGTTATAAAAACTGGATTTGAAAATCCCGACCAGTTATAGAAACTGGATTTGAAAATCCTGACCAGTTATAGAAATTGAGTTTGAAAATCCTGACCAGTTATGAAAACTGGATTTGAAAATCCCGACCAGTTATAAAACTGGATTTGAAAATCCCGACGAGTTATAGAAACTAAATTTGAAAATCCTGATCAGTTATAACACTGGATTTGAAAATTCCGACCAATTATAAAACTAGATTTGAAAATCTCGACCAGTTATAGCAAATGGATTTGAAAATCCCGACCAGTTATAAAACTGGATTTGAAAATCCCGACCAGTTATGACACTAGATTTGAAAATCCCGACCAGTTATAAAAACTGGATTTGAAAATCCCGACCAGTTATAGAAACTGGATTTTAAAATCCCGACCAATTATAGAAACTGGATTTGAAAATCCTGACCAGTTATAGAAACTGGATTTGAAAATCCCGACCAGTTATAAAAACTAGATTTGAAAATCCCGACCAGTTATAGAAACTGGATTTGAAAATCCCGACCAGTTATAGAAACTGGATTTGAAAATATCGACAAGTTATAGAAACTAGATTTGAAAATCCCGACCAGTTATAAAACTGGATTTGAAAATCTCGACCAGTTATAGAAACTGGATTTGAAAATCCCGACCAGTTATAAAAACTGGATTTGAAAATCCCAACCAGTTATAGAAACTGGATTTCAAAATCCCGACCAGTTATAGAAACTGGAGTTGAAAATCCCGACCAGTTATAACACTGAATTTGAAAATCTCGACCAGTTATAAAAACTGGATTTGAAATTTCCGACCAGTTATAGAAACTGGATTTGAAAATCCCGACCAGTTATAAAAACTAGATTTGAAAATCCTGACCAGTTATAAAACTGGAATTGAAAATCCCGACCAGTTATAAAAACTAGAGTTGGAAATCCCGACCAGTTATAGAAACTGGATTTGAAAATCCCGATCAGTTATAGAAACTGGATTTGAAAATCTCGACCAGTTATAGAAACAGGATTTGAAAATCCCGACCAGTTATAGAAACTGGATTTGAAAATCCCGACCAGTTATAAAATCTGGAATTGAAAATCCCGACCAGTTATATAAACTGGATTTTAAAATCCCGACCAGTTATAGAAACTGGATTTGAAAATCCCGACCAGTTATAGAAACTGGATTTAAAAATCCCGACCAGTTATAACACTGAATTTGAAAATCCCGACCGGTTATAAAAACTGGATTTGAAAATCCCGACCAGTTATAGAAACTTGATTTGAAAATCCTGACCAGTTATAGAAACTGGATTTGAAAATCCCGACCAGTTATAAAAACTGGATTTGAAAATCTCGACCAGTTATAAAACTGGATTTGAAAATCCCGACCAGTTATAGAAATTGGATTTGAAAATACTGATCAGTTATAACACTGGATTTGAAAATCCCGACCAATTATAAAACTAGATTTGAAAATCCCGACCAGTTATAAATCTGGATTTGAAAATCACAACCAGTTATAAAACTAGATTTAAAAATCCCGACCAGTTATAGAAACAACATTTGAAAATCCTGACCAGTTATAAAACTGGATTTGAAAATCCCGACCAGTTATAGAAATTGGATTTGAAAATCCCGACCAGTTATGACACTAGATTTTGAAATCACGACCAGTTATAGAAACTGGATTTGAAAATCACAACCAGTTATAGAAACTGGATTTGAAAATCCCGACCAGTTATAGAAACTGGATTTGAAAATCCCGACCAGTTACAAAAACTGGATTTGAAAATCCCGACCAGTTATAAAAACTAGATTTCAAAATCTTGATCAGTTATAGAAACTGGATTTGAAAATCCCGACCAGTTACAGAAACTGGATTTGAAAATCCCGAGCAGTTATAGAAACTAGATTTGAAAATCCCGACAAGTTATAAAACTGGATTTGAAAATCCCGACCAGTTATAGAAACTGGATTTGAAAATCCCGACCAGTTATAAAAACTGGATTTGAAAATCCTGACCAGTTATAGAAACTGGATTTCAAAATACCGACCAGTTATAGAAACTGGATTTGAAAATCCCGACCAGTTATAGAAACTGGATTTGAAATTCCCGACCAGTTATAACACTGAATTTGAAAATCCCGACCAGTTATAAAAACTGAATTTCAAAATCCCGACCAGTTATAGAAAATGGATTTGAAAATCCTGACCTGTTATAGAAACTGAATTTGAAAATCCTGACCAGTTATGAAAACTGGATTTGAAAATCCCGACCAGTTATAAAACTGGATTTGAAAATCCCGACGAGTTATAGAAACTAAATTTGAAAATCCTGATCAGTTATAACACTGGATTTGAAAATCCCGACCAATTATAAAACTAGATTTGAAAATCCCGACCAGTTATAGCAAATGGATTTGAAAATCTTGACCAGTTATAAAACTGTATTTGAAAATCCCGACCAGTTATAACACTAGATTTGAAAATCCCGACCAGTTATAGAAACTGGATTTGAAAATCCCGACCAGTTATAAAAACTGGATTTGAAAATCCCGACCAGTTATAGAAACTGGATTTAAAAATTCCGACCAGTTATGACACTAGATTTGAAAATCCCGACCAGTTATAACACTGAATTTGAAAATCCCGACCAGTTATAAAAACTGGATTTGAAAATCCGGACCAGTTATAGAAACTGGATTTGAAAATCCTGACCAGTTATAGAAACTGGATTTTAAAATCCCGACCAATTATAGAAACTGGATTTGAAAATCCTAACCAGTTATAGAAACTGGATTTGAAAATCCCGACCAGTTATAAAAACTAGATTTGAAAATCCCGACCAGTTATAGAAACTGGATTTGAAAATCCCGACCAGTTATAGAAACTGGATTTGAAAATATCGACCAATTATAGAAACTAGATTTGAAAATCCCGACCAGTTATAAAACTGGATTTGAAAATCTCGACCAGTTATAGAAACTGGATTTGAAAATCCCGACCAGTTATAAAAACTGGATTTGAAAATCCCAACCAGTTATAGAAACTGGATTTCAAAATCCCGACCAGTTATAGAAACTGGAGTTCTAAATCCCGACCAGTTATAACACTGAATTTGAAAATCCCGACCAGTTATAAAAACTGGATTTGAAAATCCCAACCAGTTATAGAAACTGGATTTGAAAATCCTGACCAGTTATAGAAACTGAATTTGAAAATCCCGACCAGTTATTAAAACTGGATTTGAAAATCCCGACCAGTTATAAAACTGAATTTGAAAATCCCGACGAGTTATAGAAACTGAATTTGAAAATCCTGATCAGTTATAACACTGGATTTGAAAATCCCGACCAATTATAAAACTAGATTTGAAAATCCCGACCAGTTATAAAACTGGATTTGAAAATCCCGACCAGTTATAAAAACTAGAGTTGAAAATGCCGACCAGTTATAGAAACTGGATTTGAAAATCCCGACTAGTTATAGAAACTAGATTTGAAAATCTCGACGAGTTATAGAAACAGGATTTTAAAATCCCGACCAGTTATAGAAACTAGATTTGAAAATCCCGACCATTTATAAAATCTGGAATTGAAAATCCCGACCAGTTATAGAAACTGATTTCAAAATCCCGACCAGTTATAGAAACTGGATTTGAAAATCCCGACCAGTTATAGAAACTGGATTTGAAAATCCCGACCAGTTATAACACTGAATTTGAAAATCCCGACCGGTTATAAAAACTGGATTTGAAAATCCCGACCAGTTATAGAATGTTGATTTGAAAATCCTGACCAGTTATAGAAACTGGATTTGAAAATCCCGACCAGTTATAAAAACTGGATTTGAAAATCTCGACCAGTTATAAAACTGGATTTGAAAATCCCGACCAGTTATAGAAATTAGATTTGAAAATCTTGATCAGTTATAACACTGGATTTGAAAATCCCGACCAATTATAAAACTAGATTTGAAAATCGGGAACTATTATAAAAACTGAATTTGAAAATCCCGACCAGTTATAAATCTGGATTTGAAAATCTCAACCAGTTATAAAACTAGATTTAAAAATCCCGACCAGTTATAGAAACAGCATTTGAAAATCCTGACCAGTTATAAAACTGGATTTGAAAATCCGGACCAGTTATAGAAATTGGATTTGAAAATCCCGACCAGTTATGACACTAGATTTTGAAATCACGACCAGTTATAGAAACTGGATTTGAAAATCCCAACCAGTTATAGAAACTGGATTTGAAAATCCCGACCAGTTATAGAAACTGGATTTGAAAATCCCGACCAGTTGTAAAAACTGAATTTTAAAAATCCTGACTAGTTACAAAAACTTGATTTGAAAATCCCGACCAGTTATAAAAACTAGATTTGAAAATCTCGACCAGTTATAAAAACTGGATTTGAAAATCCCGACCAGTTATAGAAACTGGATTTGAAAATCCCGACCAGTTATAGAAACTAGATTTGAAAATCCCAACCAGTTATAAAACTGGATTTGAAAATCCCGACCAGTTATAGAAACTGGATTTGAAAATCCCGACCAGTTATAAAAACTAGATTTGAAAATCCCGACCAATTATAGAAACTGGATTTCAAAATACCGACCAGTTATAGAAATTGGATTTGAAAATCCCGACCAGTTATAGAAACTGGATTTGAAAATCCCGACCAGTTATAACACTGAATTTGAAAATCCCGACCAGTTATAAAACTAGATTTGAAAATCCCGACCAGTTATAGAAAATGGATTTGAAAATCCCGACCAGTTATAAAACTGGATTTGAAAATCCCGACCAGTTATAAAGCTGGATTTGAAAATCCCGACCAGTTATAAAAACTAGATTTGAAAATACCGACCAGTTATAAAAACTAGATTTGAAAATCCTGACCAGTTATAGAAACTGGATTTGAAAATCCCGACCAGTTATAGAAACTGGATTTGAAAATATCGACCAATTATAGAAACTAGATTTGAAAATCCCGACCAGTTATAAAAACTAGATTTGAAAATCCCGACCAGTTATAAAAACTAGATTTGAAAATCCCGACCAGTTATAGAAACTGGATTTGAAAATCCCGACCAGTTATAGAAACTGGATTTGAAATATCGACCAATTATAGAAACTAGATTTGAAAATCCTGACCAGTTATAAAACTGGATTTGAAAATCTCGACCAGTTATAGAAACTGGATTTGAAAATCCCGACCAGTTATAAAAACTGGATTTGAAAATCCCAACCAGTTATAGAAACTGGATTTCAAAATCCCGACCAGTTATAGAAACTGGAGTTGAAAATCCCGACCAGTTATAACACTGAATTTGAAAATCCCGACCAGTTATAAAAACTGGATTTGAAAATCCCAACCAGTTATAGAAACTGGATTTGAAAATCCTGGCCAGTTATAGAAACTGAATTTGAAAATCCCGACCAGTTATTAAAACTGGATTTGAAAATCCCGATCAGTTATAAAACTGGATTTGAAAATCCCGACGAGTTATAGAAACTGAATTTGAAAATCCTGATCAATTATAACACTAGATTTGAAAATCCCGACCAATTATAAAACTAGATTTGAAAATCCCGACCAGTTATAAAACTGGATTTGAAAATCCCGACCAGTTATAAAAACTAGAGTTGAAAATGCCGACCAGTTATAGAAACTGGATTTGAAAATCCCGACCAGTTATAGAAACTGGATTTGAAAATCTCGACCAGTTATAGAAACAGGATTTGAAAATCCCGACCAGTTATAGAAACTAGATTTGAATATCCCGACCATTTATAAAATCTGGAATTGAAAATCCCGACCAGTTATAGAAACTGATTTCAAAATCCCGACCAGTTATAGAAATTGGATTTGAAAATCCCGCCAGTTATAGAAACTAGATTTGAAAATCCCGACCAGTTATAACACTGAATTTGAAAATCCCGATCGGTTATAAAAACTGGATTTGAAAATCCCGACCAGTTATAGAATATTGATTTGAAAATCCTGACCAGTTATAGAAACTGGATTTGAAAATCCCGACCAGTTATAAAAACTGGATTTGAAAATCTCGACCAGTTATAAAACTGGATTTGAAAATCCCGACCAGTTATAGAAATTAGATTTGAAAATCCTGATCAGTTATAACACTGGATTTGAAAATCCCGACCAATTATAAAACTAGATTTGAAAATCGGGACCTATTATAAAAACTGGATTTGAAAATCCCGACCAGTTATAAATCTGGATTTGAAAATCCCAACCAGTTATAAAACTAGATTTAAAAATCCCGACCAGTTATAGAAACAACATTTGAAAATCCTGACCAGTTATAAAACTGGATTTGAAAATCTCGACCAGTTATAGAAATTGGATTTGAAAATCCCGACCAGTTATGACACTAGATTTTGAAATCACGACCAGTTATAGAAACTGGATTTGAAAATCCCAACCAGTTATAGAAACTGGATTTGAAAATCCCGACCAGTTATAGAAACTGGATTTGAAAATCCCGACCAGTTGTAAAAACTGAATTTTGAAAATCCCGACCAGTTACAAAAACTGGATTTGAAAATCCCGACCAGTTATAAAAACTAGATTTGAAAATCTCGACCAGTTATAGAAACTGGATTTGAAAATCCCGACCAGTTATAGAAACTGGATTTGAAAATCTCGATCAGTTATAGAAACTGGATTTGAAAATCTCGATCAGTTATAGAAACTGGATTTGAAAATCCCGACCAGTTATAGAAACTAGATTTGAAAATCTCGACGATTTATAGAAACAGGATTTTAAAATCCCGACCAGTTATAGAAACTAGATTTGAAAATCCCGACCATTTATAAAATCTGGAATTGAAAATCCCGACCAGTTATAGAAACTGATTTCAAAATCCCGACCAGTTATAGAAACTGGATTTGAAAATCCCGACCAGTTATAGAAACTGGATTTGAAAATCCCGACCAGTTATAACACTGAATTTGAAAATCCCGACCGGTTATAAAAACTGGATTTGAAAATCCCGACCAGTTATAGAATGTTGATTTGAAAATCCTGACCAGTTATAGAAACTGGATTTGAAAATCCCGACCAGTTATAAAAACTGGATTTGAAAATCTCGACCAGTTATAAAACTGGATTTGAAAATCCCGACCAGTTATAGAAATTAGATTTGAAAATCTTGATCAGTTATAACACTGGATTTGAAAATCCCGACCAATTATAAAACTAGATTTGAAAATCGGGAACTATTATAAAAACTGGATTTGAAAATCCCGACCAGTTATAAATCTGGATTTGAAAATCTCAACCAGTTATAAAACTAGATTTAAAAATCCCGACCAGTTATAGAAACAGCATTTGAAAATCCTGACCAGTTATAAAACTGGATTTGAAAATCCGGACCAGTTATAGAAATTGGATTTGAAAATCCCGACCAGTTATGACACTAGATTTTGAAATCACGACCAGTTATAGAAACTGGATTTGAAAATCCCAACCAGTTATAGAAACTGGATTTGAAAATCCCGACCAGTTATAGAAACTGGATTTGAAAATCCCGACCAGTTGTAAAAACTGAATTTTAAAAATCCCGACTAGTTACAAAAACTTGATTTGAAAATCCCGACCAGTTATAAAAACTAGATTTGAAAATCTCGACCAGTTATAAAAACTGGATTTGAAAATCCCGACCAGTTATAGAAACTGGATTTGAAAATCCCGACCAGTTATAGAAACTAGATTTGAAAATCCCAACCAGTTATAAAACTGGATTTGAAAATCCCGACCAGTTATAGAAACTGGATTTGAAAATCCCGACCAGTTATAAAAACTAGATTTGAAAATCCCGACCAATTATAGAAACTGGATTTCAAAATACCGACCAGTTATAGAAATTGGATTTGAAAATCCCGACCAGTTATAGAAACTGGATTTGAAAATCCCGACCAGTTATAACACTGAATTTGAAAATCCCGACCAGTTATAAAACTAGATTTGAAAATCCCGACCAGTTATAGAAAATGGATTTGAAAATCCCGACCAGTTATAAAACTGGATTTGAAAATCCCGACCAGTTATAAAGCTGGATTTGAAAATCCCGACCAGTTATAAAAACTAGATTTGAAAATACCGACCAGTTATAAAAACTAGATTTGAAAATCCTGACCAGTTATAGAAACTGGATTTGAAAATCCCGACCAGTTATAGAAACTGGATTTGAAAATATCGACCAATTATAGAAACTAGATTTGAAAATCCCGACCAGTTATAAAAACTAGATTTGAAAATCCCGACCAGTTATAAAAACTAGATTTGAAAATCCCGACCAGTTATAGAAACTGGATTTGAAAATCCCGACCAGTTATAGAAACTGGATTTGAAATATCGACCAATTATAGAAACTAGATTTGAAAATCCTGACCAGTTATAAAACTGGATTTGAAAATCTCGACCAGTTATAGAAACTGGATTTGAAAATCCCGACCAGTTATAAAAACTGGATTTGAAAATCCCAACCAGTTATAGAAACTGGATTTCAAAATCCCGACCAGTTATAGAAACTGGAGTTGAAAATCCCGACCAGTTATAACACTGAATTTGAAAATCCCGACCAGTTATAAAAACTGGATTTGAAAATCCCAACCAGTTATAGAAACTGGATTTGAAAATCCTGGCCAGTTATAGAAACTGAATTTGAAAATCCCGACCAGTTATTAAAACTGGATTTGAAAATCCCGATCAGTTATAAAACTGGATTTGAAAATCCCGACGAGTTATAGAAACTGAATTTGAAAATCCTGATCAATTATAACACTAGATTTGAAAATCCCGACCAATTATAAAACTAGATTTGAAAATCCCGACCAGTTATAAAACTGGATTTGAAAATCCCGACCAGTTATAAAAACTAGAGTTGAAAATGCCGACCAGTTATAGAAACTGGATTTGAAAATCCCGACCAGTTATAGAAACTGGATTTGAAAATCTCGACCAGTTATAGAAACAGGATTTGAAAATCCCGACCAGTTATAGAAACTAGATTTGAATATCCCGACCATTTATAAAATCTGGAATTGAAAATCCCGACCAGTTATAGAAACTGATTTCAAAATCCCGACCAGTTATAGAAATTGGATTTGAAAATCCCGCCAGTTATAGAAACTAGATTTGAAAATCCCGACCAGTTATAACACTGAATTTGAAAATCCCGATCGGTTATAAAAACTGGATTTGAAAATCCCGACCAGTTATAGAATATTGATTTGAAAATCCTGACCAGTTATAGAAACTGGATTTGAAAATCCCGACCAGTTATAAAAACTGGATTTGAAAATCTCGACCAGTTATAAAACTGGATTTGAAAATCCCGACCAGTTATAGAAATTAGATTTGAAAATCCTGATCAGTTATAACACTGGATTTGAAAATCCCGACCAATTATAAAACTAGATTTGAAAATCGGGACCTATTATAAAAACTGGATTTGAAAATCCCGACCAGTTATAAATCTGGATTTGAAAATCCCAACCAGTTATAAAACTAGATTTAAAAATCCCGACCAGTTATAGAAACAACATTTGAAAATCCTGACCAGTTATAAAACTGGATTTGAAAATCTCGACCAGTTATAGAAATTGGATTTGAAAATCCCGACCAGTTATGACACTAGATTTTGAAATCACGACCAGTTATAGAAACTGGATTTGAAAATCCCAACCAGTTATAGAAACTGGATTTGAAAATCCCGACCAGTTATAGAAACTGGATTTGAAAATCCCGACCAGTTGTAAAAACTGAATTTTGAAAATCCCGACCAGTTACAAAAACTGGATTTGAAAATCCCGACCAGTTATAAAAACTAGATTTGAAAATCTCGACCAGTTATAGAAACTGGATTTGAAAATCCCGACCAGTTATAGAAACTGGATTTGAAAATCTCGATCAGTTATAGAAACTGGATTTGAAAATCTCGATCAGTTATAGAAACTGGATTTGAAAATCCCGACCAGTTATAGAAACTAGATTTGAAAATCTCGACGATTTATAGAAACAGGATTTTAAAATCCCGACCAGTTATAGAAACTAGATTTGAAAATCCCGACCATTTATAAAATCTGGAATTGAAAATCCCGACCAGTTATAGAAACTGATTTCAAAATCCCGACCAGTTATAGAAACTGGATTTGAAAATCCCGACCAGTTATAGAAACTGGATTTGAAAATCCCGACCAGTTATAACACTGAATTTGAAAATCCCGACCGGTTATAAAAACTGGATTTGAAAATCCCGACCAGTTATAGAATGTTGATTTGAAAATCCTGACCAGTTATAGAAACTGGATTTGAAAATCCCGACCAGTTATAAAAACTGGATTTGAAAATCTCGACCAGTTATAAAACTGGATTTGAAAATCCCGACCAGTTATAGAAATTAGATTTGAAAATCTTGATCAGTTATAACACTGGATTTGAAAATCCCGACCAATTATAAAACTAGATTTGAAAATCGGGAACTATTATAAAAACTGGATTTGAAAATCCCGACCAGTTATAAATCTGGATTTGAAAATCTCAACCAGTTATAAAACTAGATTTAAAAATCCCGACCAGTTATAGAAACAGCATTTGAAAATCCTGACCAGTTATAAAACTGGATTTGAAAATCCGGACCAGTTATAGAAATTGGATTTGAAAATCCCGACCAGTTATGACACTAGATTTTGAAATCACGACCAGTTATAGAAACTGGATTTGAAAATCCCAACCAGTTATAGAAACTGGATTTGAAAATCCCGACCAGTTATAGAAACTGGATTTGAAAATCCCGACCAGTTGTAAAAACTGAATTTTAAAAATCCCGACTAGTTACAAAAACTTGATTTGAAAATCCCGACCAGTTATAAAAACTAGATTTGAAAATCTCGACCAGTTATAAAAACTGGATTTGAAAATCCCGACCAGTTATAGAAACTGGATTTGAAAATCCCGACCAGTTATAGAAACTAGATTTGAAAATCCCAACCAGTTATAAAACTGGATTTGAAAATCCCGACCAGTTATAGAAACTGGATTTGAAAATCCCGACCAGTTATAAAAACTAGATTTGAAAATCCCGACCAATTATAGAAACTGGATTTCAAAATACCGACCAGTTATAGAAATTGGATTTGAAAATCCCGACCAGTTATAGAAACTGGATTTGAAAATCCCGACCAGTTATAACACTGAATTTGAAAATCCCGACCAGTTATAAAACTAGATTTGAAAATCCCGACCAGTTATAGAAAATGGATTTGAAAATCCCGACCAGTTATAAAACTGGATTTGAAAATCCCGACCAGTTATAAAGCTGGATTTGAAAATCCCGACCAGTTATAAAAACTAGATTTGAAAATACCGACCAGTTATAAAAACTAGATTTGAAAATCCTGACCAGTTATAGAAACTGGATTTGAAAATCCCGACCAGTTATAGAAACTGGATTTGAAAATATCGACCAATTATAGAAACTAGATTTGAAAATCCCGACCAGTTATAAAAACTAGATTTGAAAATCCCGACCAGTTATAAAAACTAGATTTGAAAATCCCGACCAGTTATAGAAACTGGATTTGAAAATCCCGACCAGTTATAGAAACTGGATTTGAAATATCGACCAATTATAGAAACTAGATTTGAAAATCCTGACCAGTTATAAAACTGGATTTGAAAATCTCGACCAGTTATAGAAACTGGATTTGAAAATCCCGACCAGTTATAAAAACTGGATTTGAAAATCCCAACCAGTTATAGAAACTGGATTTCAAAATCCCGACCAGTTATAGAAACTGGAGTTGAAAATCCCGACCAGTTATAACACTGAATTTGAAAATCCCGACCAGTTATAAAAACTGGATTTGAAAATCCCAACCAGTTATAGAAACTGGATTTGAAAATCCTGACCAGTTATAGAAACTGAATTTGAAAATCCCGACCAGTTATTAAAACTGGATTTGAAAATCCCGATCAGTTATAAAACTGGATTTGAAAATCCCGACGAGTTATAGAAACTGAATTTGAAAATCCTGATCAATTATAACACTAGATTTGAAAATCCCGACCAATTATAAAACTAGATTTGAAAATCCCGACCAGTTATAAAACTGGATTTGAAAATCCCGACCAGTTATAAAAACTAGAGTTGAAAATGCCGACCAGTTATAGAAACTGGATTTGAAAATCTCGACCAGTTATAGAAACAGGATTTGAAAATCCCGACCAGTTATAGAAACTAGATTTGAATATCCCGACCATTTATAAAATCTGGAATTGAAAATCCCGACCAGTTATAGAAACTGATTTCAAAATCCCGACCAGTTATAGAAATTGGATTTGAAAATCCCGCCAGTTATAGAAACTGGATTTGAAAATCCCGACCAGTTATAACACTGAATTTGAAAATCCCGATCGGTTATAAAAACTGGATTTGAAAATCCCGACCAGTTATAGAATATTGATTTGAAAATCCTGACCAGTTATAGAAACTGGATTTGAAAATCCCGACCAGTTATAAAAACTGGATTTGAAAATCTCGACCAGTTATAAAACTGGATTTGAAAATCCCGACCAGTTATAGAAATTAGATTTGAAAATCCTGATCAGTTATAACACTGGATTTGAAAATCCCGACCAATTATAAAACTAGATTTGAAAATCGGGACCTATTATAAAAACTGGATTTGAAAATCCCGACCAGTTATAAATCTGGATTTGAAAATCCCAACCAGTTATAAAACTAGATTTAAAAATCCCGACCAGTTATAGAAACAACATTTGAAAATCCTGACCAGTTATAAAACTGGATTTGAAAATCTCGACCAGTTATAGAAATTGGATTTGAAAATCCCGACCAGTTATGACACTAGATTTTGAAATCACGACCAGTTATAGAAACTGGATTTGAAAATCCCAACCAGTTATATAAACTGGATTTGAAAATCCCGACCAGTTATAGAAACTGGATTTGAAAATCCCGACCAGTTGTAAAAACTGAATTTTGAAAATCCCGACCAGTTACAAAAACTGGATTTGAAAATTCCGACCAGTTATAAAAACTAGATTTGAAAATCTCGACCAGTTATAGAAACTGGATTTGAAAATCCCGACCAGTTATAGAAACTGGATTTGAAAATCTCGATCAGTTATAGAAACTAGATTTGAAAATCCCGACCAGTTATAAAACTGGATTTGAAAATCCCGACCAGTTATAGAAACTGGATTTGAAAATCCCGACCAGTTATAAAAACTGGATTTGAAAATCCCGACCAGTTATAGAAACTGGATTTCAAAATACCGACCAGTTATAGAAACTGGATTTGAAAATCCCGACCAGTTATAGAAACTGGATTTGAAAATCCCGACCAGTTATAACACTGAATTTGAAAATCCCGACCAGTTATAAAAACTGGATTTGAAAATCCCGACCAGTTATAGAAACTGGATTTGAAAATCCTGACCTGTTATAGAAACTGAATTTGAAAATCCTGACCAGTTATGAAAACTGGATTTGAAAATCCCGACCAGTTATAAAACTGGATTTGAAAATCCCGACGAGTTATAGAAACTAAATTTGAAAATCCTGATCAGTTATAACACTGGATTTGAAAATCCCGACAAATTATAAAACTAGATTTGAAAATCCCGACCAGTTATAGCAAATGGATTTGAAAATCCCGACCAGTTATAAAATTGGATTTGAAAATCCCGACCAGTTATGACACTAGATTTGAAAATCCCGACCAGTTATAGAAACTGGATTTGAAAATCCCGACCAGTTATAAAAACTAGATTTGAAAATTCAGACCAGTTATTGAAACTGGATTTGAAAATCCTGACCAGTTATAGAAATTGGATTTTAAAATCCCGACCAATTATAGAAACTGGATTTGAAAATCCTGACCAGTTATAGAAACTGGATTTGAAAATCCCGACCAGTTATAAAAACTAGACTTGAAAATCCCGATCAGTTATAAAAACTGGATTTGAAAATCCCGACCAGTTATAGAAACTGGATTTGAAAATATCGACCAGTTATAGAAACTAGATTTGAAAATCCCAACCAGTTATAAAACTGGATTTCAAAATCCCGACCAGTTATAAAAACTGGATTTGAAAATGCCAACCAGTTATAGAAACTGGATTTCAAAATCTCTACCAGTTATAGAAACTGGAGTTGAAAATCCCGACCAGTTATAAAAACTGGATTTGAAAATCCCGACCAGTTATAAAACTGGATTTGAAAATCCTGACTAGTTATAGAAACTGAATTTGAAAATCCTGACTAGTTATAAAAACTGGATTTGAAAGTCCCGACCAGTTATAAAAACTGGATTTGAAAATCCCGACCAGTTATAGAAACTGAATTTGAAAATCCTGACCAGTTATAGAAATTGAGTTTGAAAATCCTGACCAGTTATGAAAACTGGATTTGAAAATCCCGACCAGTTATAAAACTGGATTTGAAAATCCCGACGAGTTATAGAAACTAAATTTGAAAATCCTGATCAGTTATAACACTGGATTTGAAAATTCCGACCAATTATAAAACTAGATTTGAAAATCCCGACCAGTTATAGCAAATGGATTTGAAAATCCCGACCAGTTATAAAACTGGATTTGAAAATCCCGACCAGTTATGACACTAGATTTGAAAATCCCGACCAGTTATAAAAACTGGATTTGAAAATCCCGACCAGTTATAGAAACTGGATTTTAAAATCCCGACCAATTATAGAAACTGGATTTGAAAATCCTGACCAGTTATAGAAACTGGATTTGAAAATCCCGACCAGTTATAAAAACTAGATTTGAAAATCCCGACCAGTTATAGAAACTGGATTTGAAAATCCCGACCACTTATAGAAACTGGATTTGAAAATATCGACCAGTTATAGAAACTAGATTTGAAAATCCCGACCAGTTATAAAACTGGATTTGAAAATCTCGACCAGTTATAGAAACTGGATTTGAAAATCCCGACCAGTTATAAAAACTGGATTTGAAAATCCCAACCAGTTATAGAAACTGGGTTTCAAAATCCCGACCAGTTATAGAAACTGGAGTTGAAAATCCCGACCAGTTATAACACTGAATTTGAAAATCTCGACCAGTTATAAAAACTGGATTTGAAATTCCCGACCAGTTATAGAAACTGGATTTGAAAATCCCGACCAGTTATAAAAACTAGATTTGAAAATCCTGACCAGTTATAAAACTGGAATTGAAAATCCCGACCAGTTATAAAAACTAGAGTTGAAAATCCCGACCAGTTATAGAAACTGGATTTGAAAATCCCGATCAGTTATAGAAGATGGATTTGAAAATCTCGACTAGTTATAGAAACAGGATTTGAAAATCCCGACCAGTTATAGAAACTGGATTTGAAAATCCCGACCAGTTAAAAAAACTGGAATTGAAAATCCCGACCAGTTATATAAACTGGATTTTAAAATCCCGACCAGTTATAGAAACTGGATTTGAAAATCCCGACCAGTTA